>NW_015505518.1:1432310-1516564 GCF_001515645.1 Sinocyclocheilus grahami | reverse complement strand
TAAAACAAATATTGTTATCTTGTGTGGGGTTTAAAAGAAGGGAATCTTTTTTTTTTTTTTTTTTAGGAGAAGCCAATCATGCAAAAGAATCAGTGTAAGACTCATCCCTCAGTGCTGATTTATCTTCAGAACTTTAAATCTAAATGTAAAAAGTCAATTTTACTGTATATTAGTAATATAGAATCTCTGTTTGTTTGCATTATACTGACTCTGAATTCCACATCTATGTAACTAGCAGGCTTTCTTTATTGTGCTGTCAGCCATAGTGCTGACTCAAACACAGACAGGACAAACAGAGACCGGAGGAGCATGGTTCTCTTCTTTGATGGCTGTTTGTACGGCTGTTTAGCAGCCCCTATCTATCTCCAGATGCCCCTGCTGCAAAAAGAAAACTCCCACATTGTTCTCCTTTCCTCGGGTAAACAAGTGGAGAAGGGAGTAGGTCTCACCACCTTCCTCCTGAAAATGTAACTGACACAGAAATAGCGCTGAGATATGTTCACTTACAGTTAAAATGTTGATGTACAGTTTGCTGACACATGATCTAAAAGATCCCTGCAAAAAACAAGGGTAAATGTCTGGTTTGCATAAGCTTCAGTTAGGCTGATATGTATAAATAATCAGTTTTTTTACACCCGCATTAAGTCTCAACTAACTCATTAGGCAAATTACATACAGATCACATGGTTAAAGTGTTTATAGCACCTTTCCCATGCTAACAAACAAGACACTGAACTGTCACATTATAACATAACAATATAACATATGAGCAATATGAGTAGCTGTGCAATATTGCTCATTTATCAGCATAGTTGTGATTCGGCTTTAGGCCATTTATGTGACATGGCCTTATTCAACATGGAAAAAGGTCATGAGTGCTGAATGGCTGCTGACCCCCCAGTCGCCATCTTTATTAAGAAACCGCATATTTGAAGTCTACACTACTACATTCTCACCTAAAAAACTCTTAAACCTACATTCCGTGACACAACAGCAGTAATATAAAGAGACTGAATCCACAGCACAGTCTTTTAAGTGTGCCAATAACCTCTTTGGCCCCAGTGTCTTGAACCCAGTCAGATTTCTTTCAAGTGCCTTGTAAGAGGGAAATCATATTGTTTAAAATTGTTTCCTTAAAGGGGAGGGGAGCGAGACACACTTATATAGTGACTCCGCCACATTCAGTCTGTCTTTAAAGACGTGGTTCCCACATCTGATGCCAAACTGCCCTTCTCAGTAATTTGTTCACAACATTATAAATATAGAAAATAATAATAAATATTGTTGCAAACAATATTATATAAATAAAACTCGAACTATGTGAAGAATAATGAACAGTCAGTTGGTCATTACCGTATCAAATCAGTCATAAAGCAATAAGCCTATTCTGTGTGGTGAACTTTAGAGAAGAACGCTGATAAAGGCTGAAAACCTCCCTCCTTGCTGAAACGTATTCTTAAAATAATGTTGGTGGGGCATCAAGGTTCAGACTGATAAACGTCTGGCAGGGTGGATCCGAATAAGGTCTGTTTACACAGTGTCTTTCTGCAATTCAATTTACATCCAAATATTTTTCAATACTTCCCACAGACAAACTGTCCCTTAAACAGTCTTACCCAAGTTCTTATGTTAAAGCGATGAGAGTATTCTGGGCTCCCTCTTCCCATAAACCCCCTTGGGGACTGAGACTCTGATGCTAAACTTTGTATTAATCCAGAGGGAGAAAAAGAGAAACCAATAAAGAACATCATTACGCCGTGTAACTGGTACACAAGTACCAACAAAATTCAAAAAGTCAAAGATTAAACACTTGATGTTTATCCAGCATCACCCTGCCCCTAAAGGACAATGGAACATTTCCCATGACATTTAAATTTGACAAGCTTTAGCAGTTGAGTGTAGAAAGTTTAAAAAAAAAAAAACTCAAATATAATGCAGTACCATGTTGTACTGTACTGTTTTAAACAGATGTAATGTCATTTAATATGCCAAAATACTTCCTTAACTTCACTGAAGGGAGATGTTACTTTCTGAAAATATTCATGGTTGCTTTAAAACGATAACAGGAAACGTTCAGCCATCAAATACCCAGAAAAGACCAATGCCACTAAATATCTGCTTCTTTGCTTATTTTTAGCTGCAGGTTCCTCAAATTCTTCCGTCTCCTTTTCCCAGACTCCCAGCACTTAAGTGTGTGGGAAAAGTTTGTATCGAAGAACAGAAATCTACACCCACAGACACAACCCAAATACGGTATACAGCACAACCCAAATATATCACTGCATGTTTGACATCGTTGTCCTTGTTTTATAATAGCATGAGAAGGCAGTGCAGTACTGTCTAGGGCAGAGTTCAAAATAGCATACTTGCATACTACTAGTATTATTTTTCCCTTTTCTTAGTATGGCAAAAATAGTAAGAGTAGTATGCTATTCTAAATGCAGCATAGGAGTCGTATATTGTAACAGTCTTGTGAAGGTTAATTTTGCTTCAAGGTGTCCAGGCACAATGCACAAGACACTGAAATGTAGTTACATTTTCAGTATGTTCCTAAATTGTACTGCACTGTATTATTGTACATTAATTAATTAATTAATTAATTAAACTAGTATGAAATTTTAGGGAAATTTCATGAGTCAAGAAGACTTCATACTGACACCTACTGGTGCATGGATGCAACGTATGCAATATGCAATTGTTTAAACACCATATTTGCAACTGTATTATAGCAGTTAGAGTTAATTTGGTGAGTAGAATTTGAATGGTGATGCCAACATGGTGGTCGCCATGAAATGGGACCATCTTAAAAGGTTAGTTCACCCAAAAATTAAAATTCTGTCATTAATTACTCACCCTCATGTCATTTCAAACCCGTAAGACCTTCGTTCATCTTCGGAACACAAATTAATTCATAATAAATTAATATTTTTGATGGAATCTGAGAGCTGTCTGACCCTGCATAGACAGCAAAGCAACTGAAATGTTCCCAAGTCCAGAGACGTAGCAAGGAGATGGGTAAAATAATCCATGTGACATCAGTGGTTCAACCGTCATTTTACGAAGCTACGAGAATACTTTTTGTGTGCAAAAGAAAAAAAAATCGACTTTATTCAACAATTCGTCTCCTCCGCATCACCCTGTAGCGCCATTTTGGAGAATAAGCTGGACGTAAACCACGTATGCTGTCCTGTGTCTGCTGCGTTACGCCGGATCTGTTTCCTACGTTGTTGTGATTTGATCTGAACGAAAACAGCGTATTCGTGTGACGCAGTTGACACAACAGCATACGTTGTTTACGTCCAGCAGATATTCTCCAAAATGGCGCTATAGGGTGACGTGGAGGAGACGAATTGTTGAATTAAGCTCACCCTCATGTCATTTCAAACCCGTAAGACCTTCGTTCATCTTCGGAACACAAATTAATTCATAATAAATTAATATTTTTGATGGAATCTGAGAGCTGTCTGACCCTGCATAGACAGCAAAGCAACTGAAATGTTCCCAAGTCCAGAGACGTAGCAAGGAGATGGGTAAAATAATCCATGTGACATCAGTGGTTCAACCGTCATTTTACGAAGCTACGAGAATACTTTTTGTGTGCAAAAGAAAAAAAAATCGACTTTATTCAACAATTCGTCTCCTCCGCATCACCCTGTAGCGCCATTTTGGAGAATAAGCTGGACGTAAACCACGTATGCTGTCCTGTGTCTGCTGCGTTACGCTGGATCTGTTTCCTACGTTGTTGTGATTTGATCTGAACGAAAACAGCGTATTCGTGTGACGCAGTTGACACAACAGCATACGTTGTTTACGTCCAGCAGATATTCTCCAAAATGGCGCTATAGGGTGACGTGGAGGAGACGAATTGTTGAAGTCGTTTTTTTCTTTCTTTTGCGCACAAAAAGTATTCTCATAGCTTCGTAAAATGACGGTTGAACCCCTGATGTCACATGGATTATTTTACCGATGTCCTTGCTAACGCTACGTCTCTGGACTTGGGAACATTTCAGTTGCATTGCTGTCTATGGGAGGGTCAGACGGCTCTCAGATTCCATCAAAAATATCTTAATTTGTGTTCCGAAGATGAATGAAGGTCTTATGGGTTTGAAACGACATGAGGGTGAATAATTAATGACAGAATTTTAATTTTTGGGTGAACTAACCCTTTAACGTAATATAATGTTAAATTGCTTTTGTAGGCAACTCATATGACTAGTTACACTTTATCAAAAGTACTATTCGTTTCTTTTTGTAAAAATCTTTTAAAAGGGGTTTAGAGCACCTTTAAGTCATTTATAATTTTAGCTTCTTCAGCACATGCTTTTCTCATGAATAACAGTATTCAGGCCTATGCAAATGAGAAAAGACCTATGCAAGTACATGAACACAAACTCTTCTATCCGTGTCTGTCTGATTTCACACGTTGTTTCAAAAAGTGTCAGAGCACAAATTTTGGCGCTGTGTTAGCATATTAGCAATAGAGGCAGCGCCATTTGCGTAAACTACTTCTATGGCAATTTTTCAATTTCAGGTCATGGAAAAGAACTAGTGAAAGTTAGTTCAGTTAGTTTACCCAAAAATGAAAACATGTTTATTCACTGGTTATTCTCTTTCATGTTGTCCTAAGTCTGTATGACTTACTTTCTTCTGCAGTACACAAACGAAAATATTTTGAAGAATGTTGGTACAAAACTGTTTCGGTTACCATTGCCTTCCATTTTACAGACAAAAAAGCAAGCATTTCTCAAAATATCTTTATGTTCCACAGAAGAAAGAAAGTAACACAGGTTTGGAATGACATGAGGGCACATCAATTTTTTCATTTTTAGGTTAAATATTCCTTTAAAGTTGGCATGTTTACACCTAGCCACCTCAGTATAATACTAAATTTATAGCACAAGTATGTACAGCAGAAGACATGAACTGTTGCAGCATGAAAGTAATTTAGTAAAGGATAAGTTTTCCCTTCATTCACACTACTGTTTTTTTTCAGGCTCTTTTGACTAGTCATGGCTGACTGGAGTCTGCTTGGGAACTTTCTAGAAGAAGTCCAGGAACATTCCACTTCGGTGGGAAAGGTCTGGCTCACCATTCTTTTCATCTTCCGGATCCTGGTCCTGGGCACAGCTGCTGAGTCCTCGTGGGGTGACGAGCAGGAAGACTTCACCTGCGACACGGAGCAGCCCGGCTGTGAGAACGTTTGTTATGACCGAGCCTTTCCCATTGCGCATATCCGCTTCTGGGTGCTCCAGATTGTGTTCGTGTCCACACCTTCTCTCATCTACATGGCACACGCGATGCACAGTGTCCGCAGAGAGGAGAAGAGGAGGAAAGAGCAGGAAGAAGGAGCGCAAACAGACAGAGATGGAAAAAAGTACCCAGAGGAAGACAAGAACTGTGGGAAGGAGGATGAAGGTGGAGGTGGGAAGTTGCAATTGAAGGGTGCTTTGCTACAAACATACGTACTAAGCATCCTCATCCGCTCTGTAATGGAAGTGATCTTCATTATAGTCCAGTACCTGATCTATGGAGTCTTCCTCAATACGCTCTACGTGTGTAAGGCCTCACCGTGTCCACATCTGGTCAACTGCTACATCTCGAGACCTACGGAGAAGAATGTGTTTATTGTGTTTATGCTAGTGGTCACGGCTGTCTCGCTGTTGCTTAACGTCGTGGAACTGTATCATTTGGCGTGGAAGCAGTTTAAGAGTTGTTTGCAAAGATACAAGGCTTCCAAACAGCGACCGAATACACCATCCACCGTGGCTGCAGTCTCACCAAACCTGTTCACACCAAACCGAGCTTGCACTCCACCTCCTGACTTCAATCAGTGCCTGGCATCACCACCATCTTCCCCTACCATACAGACACATGCACACTCACTTATACACCCAACCTGCCCACCTTTTCATGACCGACTGGCGCACCAGCAAAACTCGGAGAACATGGTCACCGAACGCCATCGAGGTCAAAACTTCCTAGGGGTCAACTTCTTGAGCTTCTCGCATGCACCGACAGAGACGCCCAACTCATGCACCTCGCCTTCTTTTCTAAGCAGTGAATCTGTTGCGGACAAGCGAAGGTTTAGCAAGAGCAGCGTGACCAGCAGCCGCATGAGACCGGACGACCTTGCAGTATAGCACTGACCAATCGCATCTGAAAAAGGTTCATCTAGAAAAAGGGTCACTAGTCATAAAACAGTTACGGGATTTTGCACTTGACCTAACATTTATTTCATTGCTGTCTGATAGGCTGAGCCAGAATATCAATTCACACGTTTGCACAAATGCATAATGTGAGTGATGCATAAAGAGAAACATGAAATTAAAATGGAATCTCCTTTATACTTGTTCCTGCTCCTACAATGAACACTTCAGTGGTGCATGTTATTCTAAAGAAATCTTCATGATTTTTCATCCAAATTTAAAAACTTGCTCCACCTCTGAAATGCCTTTTTTCACTTTGTATTTTGACTAATGCATTGGAAACTGACTGCATTCTGAAGAGAACTTTTTTATCTTATTTTACTTTGATTTTCATCATATTATGAAAGTAAAGCAGATTGCAACCAGTTTCACTGTAATAATGCACTGATGAGATGTTTTTCACTGACTTTGGATTATTTTTTTTATCCTTATTGGTAAATGAGACTGTTACGGAAATTTGTAATTTTGTTAATTTTGTATTGATTGCATTAATCTCATTTAAGTACATATTACACGGCATATAACTGTTCAATGTATCTTTTTGCATAGTATAAAAAGTAGGCTGTGAGTCTGTGCTATCTTTTTTGCTCACAGACTCGAGCTGTGTGTAAACCAGATCATTCTCTGTGGAGAATTAAAACAAAACAAAGACAAAACTCTGTTTGGTTTTTCATTCTTAGACTCTACAATTTTTTATTGAATTAGAATATCCACGACAAACTTGGCGACGAGTGACGGGATGCCACAGTCGATCGTCCGGAACCTGAGGACGTTAGTTGGCTGATCACCCTAAACCCACAAAAAGTTTAGCCCTAAACCCCGAAAAGGCTTCAGGGAAGGGGGACTGACGTCTGAGGGCTCGTGGACCTTCACTGCTGGTTTCTCAACAGATCAGAAAACGTGTGCTGCAAACGGTGAGACTGATTTTGAAAATCCAATTGTCTTGAAACCTAAAATAATTCATTTATGATTCAGAGTGAGTTTTCATTTAGCAAATTAAGATCTGATATTCCCAGACTTTATGATGCAAGTCCAAGCCACCCATTAGTTTCACGAGTAAGTGAAACAGTTTTAGGTCATGTCATCACTAAAAATGTTAAATCTCTATCTGAGAAACGAAAAGAGGCAATTCAAAAGATTCCAAAGCCTGTCACAAAAAAGCAACTAATGTCATTTTTGGGCATGTGTTCATACTGTCGAACGTTCATTCCAAATTATGCTATTGAAGATTCGCCCCTGAGCGCTTTGGCTCACGGAAAGGGCTTGCAACCACATGACAAACTGACATGGACCCCAGAAGCAGAGAAAGCAGTTGAGAATTTGAAAATACTGTTACAAACATCACCAACCCTGGGACTTCCAGACCCAGGGAGAAATTTTGTACAAACTGTTGATGAGAAAAATGGGTTCATGACTTCTGTTCTGTTACAGAATCACGGGGGAAAACTGAGACCTGTGGCCTATTTTTCGAGTAAGCTCGATACGGCAGCGGCAGGCTTGCCAAAATGCCTGAGAGCTGTTGCATCTGCAGAAAAAGCTATTTTAGCTTCAAGGGAAATTGTGGGGTACCCTGATGTGACTTTGCTCGTGCCGCACGCTGTTTCTATGATCCTGTTGGAACAGAAAACATCCCATTTGACAACTGCCAGATGGCTCAGATACAATGCAATTTTATTGGAAATGCCAAACATCACGATAAAAAGATGCACAGTGGTAAATCCTGCTACACTGCTCTCGACGGAGCAGGATGGGGAAGAACACAACTGTGTTGCCACATTGGAACAGGTCTGTACACCAAGACCAGATTTAAAAGAAACCCCTTTTGAAAATGCTGACTTGATTCTATTTGTTGATGGTTCAGCATCTAGAGACCCAAAAACTGGCAAAAACAGAGCAGGTTACGCTGCACATGCAATAATAACATCTGGAGCGCTCCCCGCGCACTGCTCTGCGCAAGAGGCTGAATTAGTAGCATTGATGGAGGCTTGCAAAATTGCTGAAGGACAAACTGTTACAATTTACACAGATTCTTGTTACTCTTTTGGGGTTTGTCATGATTTTGGGGCATTGCGGAAACACAGGAAATGTCTAAAGTCTGATGGTAAGCCTGTTCTAAACCATAATAAAATAACAGCATTGTTAGAAGCAATTTTGCTACCAAAGTCAATTGCTATCTGCAAATGCGTTGCACATTTCAAAAGTGATGATTTTGTGTCTTTAGGTAACAAGTGAGCGGATACAGCGGCTCAGATTCTCTTACAGCCATGCAAGCCTTTGCCACAGCAGAGAAGAAACAATGGGTGAAGGCCGAGTGCAAACTGAAAAACAATCTTTGGCTGAGTACTGAAGGCAAACCATGTCTACCAAAACACTTTTTCCCACACTATGCAAAACTTGTACATGGCCTAGATCATGTGTGTAAAAAGGGAATGTTTGATTTGTTGAGTCAATATTAGTTCACAAAAGGATTCACTTCCTTTGCGGATAAGTATTGCCAATCATGCATGATCTGCGCCACAAGTAATGTGGGCAGAGGGCAAATGATGCCTCAAGCGGCACTACCGATTCCAAATAAGGTGGGACATTAAAGAACAAATTAATGAAGTGTTGTGAGCAGACAGGTTTGTCTTGGGTAAAAGCACTCCCCATTGTGTTAATGTACATGAGAATGAGGAAAAGAACCAAGTCTAACTTGAGTCTGTTTGAAATTCTGTTTGGCAGGCCAACTTCCATAGGAGTAGGACCAGAACCACGACCACTGCCCTCTACAGCTTTGTGTGAAGATGACATGCTAAACTATTGTCGAAATTTGTCTCTTGTTCTCTCTCAGATATCTCAGCAGGTCAAGGATGCTCTGCCCAAGCCAGCTGAAGGAGTCTTGCATGACATCAGGCCTGGTGATTTCGTGGTAATCAAGGACTTGAGGAGGAAACATTGGTAATCTAAGAGGTGGAACAGCCCGTTCCAGGTCCTGCTGATAACACACTGTGGTGAAAGTGGCAGAGAGAGCTGTGTGGGTGCATGCAAGTCATTGCAGGAAGGTTCCAGCGTCACCAGAGAGCGCCACAGATCAGTAACGTGATTGACAAGCTGCCCCGTGCCAAGAGGGGACGTCTGGCTGACTGAGGTGAACAAACATACAGTGGTGTATGGGAGCTGAACAACGCAGCAACATCACTGTGTGGGAGTGATCTGAGGTCAGTACAGGCCAACGGATGACAGCGAGGGACTTGAGCTGTTAGGAAACATACCATCCGACCACTGCAGCGAAATCTACACGACCAACTCGACAAGTGATGCAACGAAAAACATGTGCGTGAGCTGTCTGCTTAACATCACTTTTACACACAGAGGCCTACCACAATAGCTGTCCATGTGCCTGACAACGAAGGTATCAGTGTGCTGGAAGACAGCAGAGATGGCATTCCATATATACATGTCCATACAGCCAATACCAGTCTTCCAGCACACTGATAGCTTCGTTGTCAGGCACATGGGCAGCTACTGTGGTAGGCCTCTGAGTGTAAAAGTGTATGGAATGCCATCTCTGCCATAATTAGAAATAAAGAAATGTACAAAGAAATGTGAAAAAGCAAATATAAATAAATATATAAATAAATATGCAAAGAAAAGTAAAAAAGCAAAAATAAATAATTTATAATTTTATTTCCTTATGTATTTTTTTTCCACATTTATTGATTTTTTCTATTTACACAGAGGCATTCTTGTGTTAGAATATAAAAGGGTCCTGTTCAAACTATTGGTATAAAATTAGAAGCACACAATTCCATAGAATATCATTATATGCTTAAACATTAAGATTTGTACTCATGGAAATTACTAAAGTAGTCAAACCTGTTCATTAGAAGGGGGCGGGGGGTCCCAATACTTTTGGCAATATAGTGTCCAAGCCAACCTAGCTATTCAAAATCTTTGTCTGCAATTTAATAATATTGACCTATTACTTTTGCTATTGCTTTTGACCATTAGGTATCAGAAACATAATTCATCAAGTTTTATGGACATAGACTTTCTGTACCACACTATTCTGCTGATATGGAATGAGTTTGACTACTTAATCAGTTATATTAATAGAAATGCTTCACTGGGGCAAACAAAAAAAAAATCCCAAAATAATAAATAAGATATCCCATAACACCAGCATTTCCAGCAGAATCCAACATTTCTCAATCATGATCTTACTCAGCTAAATGTGACTATTAGCTTAACAGCTGTATTCCTTGTTTGCTAGCTACCTATGCACATACAGCATACAATGTTAAAAATGTTCTACATTATGAACCTTAACCCAAAAACCTTTAGCTTCATACACTGTAGATAATTGTGACCCTGTCTGTGGAAACCCAGCTAAAGTATTTTTTTAAACAGTGGATGAGTAATTCACTCTTAATAAATTTGCTTAATAAAAGCCTCCCGTGAGATCGTTTTGACAGACATGTTTATTTTGTATTACTTCCATCGTGTTCATTGCTAAGTTTAGTGTCAAAATAGAAGAGCAGCCATAATTTGCGTGCAGTGTATCTGGGTGCCATGACAACCTCAGCGCTTCCTGTGAATTTGTAGATTTTCTATAGCAAAACTAAAATGTGTTTAAAAGTACGACTGACCAAATTGTCCGCCTCCCCCCCCATTTATATTTGCTATTTTACATTTCTTTATTTATTTCTAATTATGGCAGAGATGGCATTCCATACGTGCTTCACTACCCAGGCATTGGATGGATACGTGTGCCATGGTGGAGCTGTATGGAGGAGCGCTAGTAGTCAAGGTACCTGAATAACTTCACAACAACACCAGAAATAGTCTGACAAGAGCCAAGAGAGAGATCAAAAATAAAGTGTCCTTACTGAAAGACCGAGCAGAACAATCAAGTTGGGCAAGTGAAAATTATGTCAGGAATATCAGGTATATTCCTGATAATGATGCTGATGGCCACGTGATAGATGTGGGTATTCAAAACATAACTAATGCAATTAAAAGGTTGACAGCTAGGGAAGTTAATGCTGATGATGTGTGGGGATGGAATTGGTTTAAGGGTTTATGGCAGAAAGCAGAATACATTGGGTTAATTGCCATCTCAGCACTGGCTATGATTTTATTTTTGCTGTGTATGTGGCCTTGTGTAGTGGGAATGATTAGAAGAGCTGTAAATTCAACCATGAAATCTTCAGTCGCTCATCAGATGGTAATGTACGACGCCTTGTATGGAAGTAAAAGTAATGGGAGTTTTTCTGATGAAAATGGTGAAGCCAAAGAAATGCTCAAATCTGACACCTGCAGCAGCTCTACAGAAGAAGAGTAGTAAGTAAGCATTACATGCTGTAGAATAAAGAGGGTCTAAAGCAGGCCATTGTCCGTGTTACGAGATGATGCAACCCGAAGGAAAGATAAGAAAGTTTCTTCTGTTTGAATATCACACTAAGATTTACTTATGATCACGTATAAGGTTTATTGTCTTCTTTATAGCTTGCTTATACAGTGGGTACGGAAAGTATTCAGACCCCCTTACATTTTTCACTCTTTGTTATATTGCAGCCATTTGCTAAAATCATTTAAGTTAATTTTTTTCCTCAATGTATACACAGCACCCCATATTGACAGAAAAACACAGAATTGTTGACATTTTTGCAGATTTATTAAAAAAGAAAAACTGAAATATCACATGGTCCTAAGTATTCAGACCCTTTGCTCAGTATTTAGTGACTATGTTCCATAAAAAAATGCAAAATGCTTTTTTTCACCCTTATGAGAGTGATGGTGTGTTTTGAATCCTAGTGAATTTACACACTTGATGTAAACTATAAGGGTAATTTGTTTACAAATTTACTTCCATATAATCAATTTGAGTGATCAATAATGATCAAGAGGTGTTATAGAAATTTTTTATTTTGCATTGATTGCATTTTTCTCATTTAAGTACATATTACACGGCATATAACTGTTCAATCTATTTTTTTTGCATAGCATAAAAAGTGGGCTGTGAGGCTGTGTTATCTTTTTTGCTCACAGACTCAAGCTGTGTGTAAACCAGATCATTCTCTGTGGAGAATTCAAGCAAAACAAAGACAAAACTCCGTTTGGTTTTTAATTCTCAGTCTCTACAAATTTTTATTGAATTAGAATTTCCACGACAAGATCTTCCAGGTGATGTCTTGATGTCTATGATATACTTTATATTTGCTGATCGCATGTTAATATTCTGGACTGCTGATAAGAAAATAAGCAAGTTACATTCTTGGTCAAATGCCGTGGAAAACGGATGATGAGCTAACATTTTGAAATGGACATTTTTGCATTTTGAACACTCACTGTGACTGGGCAACCCATTTCGGTTGGGTAAAAAAAGACGACAATGGAGAGAGACAAATGTGACATGAAATATTATTGTAAAAATGGAAACATTACTGTAAATCCAGAGACTGTCATAACAGGCCTGCTGTGAAAAAAAAAACAGTGAAAGGGTGATTTAAACTGTGAAATCTGGGGTGAAGAGATCTCCAAATGAGCTCAGCTGTGTATATTATGCCTGAAAATTTTTAAAAAGGAATGTAAAACGACATTGTGTTGTTTTCATTTTTGCATTCATATTTGTAATCCTATATTTGTAAAAACAGATGTGCTTGTTCTTAATTTTAAGTATCATTTTATGTTATTAACATACTGTATACTGCAGTGAAAATCGAACTACAAATGTCAGCATACAGTGACTTTGGTAGAACAACATGGGTCGGTTCTTTTTAAATGTAATAGTTTTGTAGTAATAGTAAATCCATCAGATCAATACATCCATATACAAAAAAAACAAAAACCTACCACTTAAACATCAAATTACATCTAACAAATCATGTCACCGCTACCACTAGATGGCACAATCACCCTCCACTACAATACCATGCTAGTCAGTAGAGCAAAACTTGCACTCATCAGAATGTTCTGTGTAAGCTAATAGGTCATGTGTTGTTATCCTGACACTGACGTGCCTTTTTGTGCTCATGGATAAATAGGGACCAAATAAGTGAACTAGTCTCCTTGCAGCAGCTGCTAAATCTCAGCTAAAATTAGCTCTGCAACCGAGAGCACTCTCCACCATCAGTTTAAAGGGGTCCTATTATGCTTTTTCACTTTTTCAACTTTAAAAGTGAGTCTGTAATGTTGCTGTTTGAGCATAAAAAAGATCTGCAAAGTTACAAAGTTCAAAGTCCACTTCAAAAGGAGATCTTTTATTTAACAGAAAGCACTCTTCAAAAACTACAACGAACGACTCGTTTGGACTACAACGCATATTTTCCGGGATTTGTGATATCACAAATATCGACGAATGGGACGAGAGCTGGTTGAGCTGCACTAGAGAAGGCAACGGGTGTTATCATTATGTTGGAGACACGCTAACTTTCTCAAGGCAGATGAACTTAGAGTGGTTACAATCATCCGGGTTTAAATCGCGCTCAAATTGATTTGATATTAACGCAATATTTACACTGAAGCTCACAGGCGGCTATGGTAGGGGGCATGACATTTCCCGACCAGGCGCCGAGTGCTGCCAATCACAACACACACTGACCCAGCTAACCAATCACAGCACATTTCGTATTTCAGAAGGCGGGCTTTCATTTGATACAGGAACTATTCGAGCTGTTCATGCCGGACTGGGGAGAGAGGAGTTGTAATAATGTAAAATATGTGAAAAATAATGTATTTTTCGAACAACCTAGTATGAGAGCCTGTTCTAGTACACCCCCAAAACAAAATCAAGACTTTGTAAAAGAGCATAATACGACCCCTTTAAGAGCAACATGTGCTGGATCATTATTGCACCACAGCAAACATACATTTTGAAAGATCTTGCTAAAAGAAACAGGATGGAGTTAGAACTGGTCTGCTTCCAGGAGAGTCAAGCCATGGTCAGCCAAGCATGAATTCACCACAGATATAAATGAGCAATTAATTAGCATCAAAGACATTTTACATAAAATAATATTTTTTTTACTAATTTGATTACGTTTTAAATTGCCAATAAGAGTGTAGTTTGAAGATTTTCCAACAAAATCACAGAAAACGCAAATTGGGGATTGTCAGTGAATCCAAAGTATTAACAAATTTGTGATTTACCTGATGGTTTTATGCAAAACAACCTGCAATACACTCAGTAAAGGTAACATGCATTGCTCAAAAATGCCCAGAGGTGATCACCTTGTGGAATTGATATTACAACATAATAGCACCAAATTATATCTTTAAACACTTGCTACACCACCCCTAAACTAGATTAAATGTTACACCCCCAACTCAATCCTAAAGGAAATATCAAATACAAATGTGAACCTGGACCACAAAACCAGTCATAAGGGTCCATTTTTTTTAAATTGAGCTTTATACATCATTTATACATACATAAATAAGCTTTCCATTGATGTGTGGTTTGTTAGGATAAGACAATATTTGGCCGAGATACAACTATTTGAAAATCTGGAATCTGAGGGTGCAAAAAAAATAAAATCAAAATATTGAGAAAATGGCCTTTAAAGTTGTCCAAATGAAGTCCTTAGCAATGCACATTACTAATCAGAAATTAAGTTTTTATATATTTACAGCAGGAAATTTACAAAATATCTTCATGGAACATGATCTTTACTTAATATCCTAATGATTTTTGGCATAAAAGAAAAATCTATAATTTTGACCCATACAATGTATTTTTGGCTATTGCTAAAAATATACCCAAGCGACTTAAGACTGGTTTTGTGCTCCAGTGTCACAAATAATAATAACATCCCAAATAATCACATCTTGTTGGCTTTGTGCAACTGGCAGTCAAAAATTTGTAAAGGGAAAACATACCCTGTCACTAGGGGGCAGAGGAAGACCATTAATAGCCATGAGATACACACAAAGGCATCGAGACTCTTTATACCAAACAATATATTTTATTTGTCGTCCAACACCACAGCCCAGCCTTAGGAAGTGGTTCAGTACCAAATTCAATGGAGTTACACATGACGAGCATCAACACAGGAGGGGCAGGGACAAGAGGACAACCTATTTGCTTTTTTCTGTTTTTGTTTTAATAATCATTTATTTTCTACAAAAAAAAAAAAGGAAAGAAAAAAAAAAAAGCGCACCCTCCAGTAGCTCAGATGTTGTCAACGCTGCACTTCATAGCTGTACACAGCCAAGCAATTAAAAAAAATAATAATCTTTTCAATGTATTCCGCAGTGGTGGCAAACAGCGACAGCCTGACTGCAGTCCTTGTCGGACAGACACATATATGCAGACAGTAGGCTGAGCGTCACTGCAGAACTGAGTGCTGGTTCATGGGGTTCAAAAATGCCCCTCTCCACAGTCACCCTCACCTGTACCCAGACCAGCTTACAGAGTTTCTAAAACAGGAATGGGAGACCACACTGCATTCTTCTGATTACTGCTCCTACTGACTGTCAAAAAGTGTTTTTCTCCACAATAAAAAAAGAGAAAAGAAAACACTTTATTATTACAGTTAATTCTTGTTTGTGCTTTTTTTAATAATACTATGATCTGAATGAGGTCTTAGTTTGGTTTTATCATACACTGGAGTAGCAAAGAAAATTAATTTTAAAATATTCTGTACGCCCCACAGTACACCGTATTTTGTGGTGCTGTTGTGTCACCTACTGTCCACAAACAACCACCTCAATCCCCCCTTTACAAATGAAGATGAAAAAAAAAAACTATAGAAATCACTGGTAGAATCCCTTTAACAACACAAGTACAGTACACACATACAAAGAGCATTTCCTGTTTGGAGGGAAGTGATGCGATGAGATGTAAACATATAGCCAAGACAGTGCACCTTGTGACAAAATGTTCCTTGACTTTTCCACTTTCATGTCTGTTCTTTCAGTTCTTGGACTTTTTTTTCCAACAATATTTCTTGGTTTCCACCTATGTATAAAAGTACAATGAAGCCCCTAAATGTTCATACTTGGTTTGCTGTAGACTTTATATGTGGCACCTTGTCCACAATCTCAAACAAATATCCTTGTCATGAGTCGGTCTTGTAAATTCCATATACATTCCCAAGTTACAGGGAAAAAGTCCATTCCAAACAGTGCCGGACCTGAGCCCAACTTAGCGGAAAGCACAATTAGCTTCTCACACTTCCACCTGTTAAATGACATAACCATTGGAGAAGATTCCCTGTGAACACATCCATCTGTATGTGATGGATACCCAACACTGTGTAAGCTATAAACCTTATTCTAACCAGGTGTCAGGGAGTGTATGTGCACAGAAAATGTCCCGGTTTCCACACATATCTGCTTAAGAACACAATACTTTCTTTTTGTCTTTCATTACGAAGGTTTTTATTTCACAGGTTACACAGTTTCCCGACTGTTCATAACTGCAGTGGAGGCTCAAAACATTATATTCCCAGGGTTCCCTGGGCCAGGGTTAAATCCCATGCCCATATCTGCTGCCATTCCTCGAGGCCTCATCTGAGAGGGCATCATCATAGTCTGCTGAGGACCGCTCATCCCTTGTAGTGACATCATCATGTTAGGAGAGCCCACAGGGCCAGGGTGGTTGTACATCTGCCTTTCCTTTCCTTGCATCATTCCAGGGCCTCCCATCATTCCTGGCTGCTGGCCAGGAGACAACATCCTGTGCTGTGGCCCCATCATACCCTGACCCATGAAACCTGGGGGTCTCATGGGGTTGTGGCCTGGATTACCCATGGGCATGTCCTGTGGTCCCATATGTCCAGGGCCAGGAGGACCACCCATTCCCTGCATGGGGAGGCCCATTCTTGGATTGCTCTCACCCATCATCCCCTGCATTTGGGGAAAGCCAGGTGGGCCAGACGGGTGTGGTGGCTTCCCACCAGGGGCATCTCCACCACGAGGGAAGTAGGACAGAGTCTGGCTAGGCTTCTCAGAAGGGATAATTCGAGAGAGGTCAAACTCGGGGATACCTGACGCACCAGGTCGCATGACCTCATGTAGATCAGAGTCATTGAAGACAACCGGCATGTTATTAAACTCCTGGCCTCCTGGAGTGATAGGTTTACACATACCTGGCTCAACACCAGGTCCATGAGGCATATTGCCCATCCTGCCCAGTGGTCCCCCTTCTCCCTGGAAACCCATTCCATGAGGGAAGCCACCATGGTGCCCAGGACCATTGTGAGGAAAGGGGACCTGCTGTGGAGGTGACTGTCCTGGAGGGAAGCCCTGTCCTCTGTGAGGAAGACCCATACGCCCCTGTGACATCATCTGGTTGTTTCCCATGCCAGGGTCTTGGGAGACTGGGTTCATCATCATACCATGAGGCATCATGCCTGGACCCATAGGCCCAGAGTGAGGAGGCATATTAGGGCCCATGGGATTGGGCGAGGGCATCTGATTTGGCATGCCGTGGGAAAGTGGCTGGGAGCCCATAGTGTTCATCCCCATTGGACTGAGGGAAGGCATGGGGCCAGAAGAGTTGGGCGTCATCATTCGAGGATGACCTGGGTGATGGTTCACACCCATACCTATAAAGAGAATAAAAAGATATTGATTTAGTGGATATGGTCTCCAGAAAATGCCACCATAAAACTACTGCATTTTCATTAATGCTTATAGACATTACCAGGCATGCTGTTGTTCATAGATGGCAAGTTTGGCGATCGAGCAGGCGGTGAGTCATCATCAGAGCTAGCCACGGTTTTGATTGCATCATGGTAGAGGGGTGTAGAACTGGGCATTGCGAACTTGGACATGCGGGACATCATGATGGAAAGAGGATTTTGGGATAACGTTGGCTCTGGGGGCATTGTGTAGGGGCTGCTGGATGGAAGACTTCCTGGCACATTCATGCCACCTGGCTGACTGGAGGAACTACTGGAGGGAGGAGCTGAGGGAGGAGGATTACCACCTGAGAACAGAGGAGGACAGAGGAGGTTAACAGAAGAAAGGAGATGTAGTATGATGGAAGAAGAGCTTTTACCAATGACTTTTTATTTGACACGTCTTAGGTCACTTGCTGCAACAAAAACATTACTAAAAAGGTCCTGCTATAACGGTGTAATTAACAGGAATAATTGTGACCAAATGAAAACAAAGTCCCACTAAATATTGTCCTGGTTATTTTGATGGCCCCCTTCAGACTTTCTGTTGAGTATAAATAACTATCTGGTAACTAGCTCTCATTAAAGTATTAGTAGACTGTTAGGACATGGTTAGGGTTAGTAGAATAAGTTGTACTTACAACATTACTTCTAGTCAGTAAAATGTGTGTTCAACATTCCAATGTCTGGCAACCAATAAAATAAGATGTTAGCAGATATTAAACAGATGGTGTACTAATACTCTAAAGACCGATAATTGACATGTCGTTGCAAAGTTACCTATAGTCAACAGAATGTCTAAAGGGGTCATCAAAATAAAGTGTTACCAAAGTCCCAACAGAGTTACCTACCAATGAACAAAGACTGGGTCCACATAAAAATATGCCATATGTACAATGACTAAAAAGTACACTTCTACAATATTCATAATGATTAATAATGACATTTGTTTAGACAGGAATTTTTATTGTACCTTGCTCTATATTGCCCATCATATTTGGTGATGTCATACTAAGGGGAGGCTTGTTCTGAGGGATTCCTGGGCTTTGCATGGGCGGCTTGGGTGATGATGTCCAGCCAGGGGAGGGGGCAGGAAGCGAAGGAGACTTCATATGGACGGGTGATGCCCCTGCTGAGCCCATCATGGGAGGAGATTTAATAGCTGCTGCTGCTACTGCTGCAGCTGATGGTCCACTAAGCATACCAGCAAGCTGGGAGGGTGTCTGTGGAGACTTGAGGTTACCTGATGGTGAGCCCAGCATTGGTGACTGGACCTGCCGCAGCGTTGGTGACTTTAGCGGGTTGACATTGATGGTGGGCGAGTTTGCAGGGCCAGACTGGACATTCAGGTCTGAGGGCTTGCGACTCATATTTCTCTGGCCAGGTGGAAGCCCTGAGCTGTTGGGAGCCTGGTTTGGTGGTAAAGGAGGCATGTGAATAAGACGACCATTTCCACCCACATTACCTCCTCTTTGGTCAGGTCCAAAGGGTAGCTCACCTCTGGGAGGACCTCTTAAATTTCCAGGGCCTTGGGGACCCATGCCAGGGAATTGTCGGTTGGGTCCCATGTTGAGGTCTCCTGCATGGTGCTGGTCAGGGAACGGAGGACCCTGCATCATTCTCTGTGAAGGAACTACATTGTCAGGCATTGGACCGCCACCTTGCCTCATCTTCATAATTTCCTCTGGACTAAGGTTCATTGGTGGTTCTCTCATCTTAGGGGGCATCATCTGAGGGCTAGGGCCCATGTTTACATTGAGGTTTCCAGGTCCCATGCCAAATTCATTCATGTCTCGACCAAGACCTTTCACAAACTCCATTCTTGAGGAGGGGCTCATGGGACCATCACCTGGCATTCTGGGAAAAATCATGCCGCCTCCATTTCCAGGCTCCATGGGTCTTTGATTACCCATCATTCGATTCATCTCCATCATCATGCCAGGTGTCAGACCCATGCCTTGTTTATCACCCATACCTTGATGGAACATGGCTTCCTGTACAGACTGAGGATTGGGGAATCTTTCCACCCTTCCACCTGGACCTCCAAAAATGCCTTGCCCAGGAGGGAATCCCCTCCCATCCCCCATTTTTGGCATATCATCAGGCCAGTTCATTCCAGGTCTGGGCATAGTATTGGGCCCTCCCTCCATGTCAGGGTTCATCATGCCAGGGAAGCTGGGCATCCTCTGCATGTGTGGATGCATCCCTCTAGGGCCCATGTTCATCTGGTCAGGGAATGGTTCAGGGCCACCAGGGCCCCACACCTCTCCAGGATTCATCTGGTAGGGTGGCGGTGGGCCTCTCATCATTCCTCTAGGTCCACCCTGATGAAGCATCATGTCTCCCATTGGCCTATGCTGCATTTGTTCCTGTTTGCGCTTCTTCTCATCATAGAACTCTTGCTGCAGTTTTAGCCAGGCCATCTGCTCTGGGGTCATATGGTCTCCATGCTCTCCACCAGGACCAGGATGTGAGTTCATAGGTCCTGGACCTGGTGGAGGGGGTCCAAGATCATCTGGAGAAAAGGGCATGTCTCTAGGACCAGGTGGACCAAAGGGAGGCCCATCTGGACGTGGTCCTCCTGGACCACCTGGCTTCCCAAGGCTTTTTGACTGGGCCATCATGGCTTGGAGAGGCCCTTGTTCTGTTTTCTTGAGTCCTCCTTCCATCATTGCAGAATTAGGTGGGGGTCCACCCATGTTCCCTTGGCCCATAGAAGCCATGTCCTTGTCATCTGGGAAGAGCATACGCTGTATATCACGTAAAGTCTGTAAGGAACGTTCCCTGTGTTCAAGTTGCTCTTGGGAAAGGCCCTCAGGGTTGTCCCCCATGCTAGACATGATTTCATGAGCCAGCTGCTGGTGGTGTTGAGCTGTGAGCTTAGCATCTGCCCCTTTAGGTAAATCTAGGGATGGGAAGCTCTGTTGAGGGCCAGCATTGGGAGGCTGGTTGGATGCCTGGCTACCAGGTGTCCCTGCAGAGTTGCTACCATCATGGGATCCAGCACCATCCTGTGGGCTACTGCTGGGAAGGCTCTTAGAATCCATACCAGCTGAAGGTGCATTGTCTGGAGGCAGGCTAGTTGGTTTGGCCCCCTGGGTTGGTTGCTGAGGTTGTGTGGGTTGCGCTTGAGGTTGTTGCTGCTGGCCTGACTGCGCTACTTTAGAGGCTGCTTGGTGGTTCTGATCACTGGCGAGAGATGAGGGCTGTTGCTGGGACGGAACTCCTTGTTGTTTAGTGTCACTTCTGAGGGACCCAATCTGATTGTTCTAAAACCGACACAATAAAACAGACATTTTTAATGCGTCTGTGAAAATCTTGACATTTAGTAGCAAACATTTTTGATGTTTAGTGTAAACACAATTCAGTGATGCCCTTTCTTACCAGGGGGAGCTGGGGCTTTCCACCCTTGCCATTAGAGATATTATTCATGTGGTAAGTGATGATGTTGTCTACATGCCCAGTTATGACTGCATCTGCCGCCCTGAGATGGGAAGAAAATACAGTCAGTCAAAGCTTTGCATAACTCTTCTGATTGTATTCTTCAATATCTAATTTAAAGCTGAAATGAGTAATTATTTTCATGTAAAATACTTTCCTCAATCAGAGTTTAATATGTAGAAACAACTAAGTCATTTGTTGGTTGAATTTCTTGAAAGTTTTAAGCAATCTGTATCTGAGGCGCTATTATAAATTTGCTGTTTGTTTGAGCATGCCAAATAGACAGACAAAGCAACAGTGACTCAAGCAGTTGAAATACTTTTTAGCAATTCTGTTCAGTGATGATAGTGGCACAGAAATCACACGTGTTAACTTTATTACAGAAAATTTATTTCACTCCCACCACATTACACACTAGTAATCGGTACTGTGACTGTCCATGCAGCTGGACATAGCCACATACACAACAGTGCTAGAAAAGGATGGACAAATAGTCACAAGAAATTGACACTGGGATCAGTCCCATCTAGTGTGATGGCAGAGCAATAATGGCACTGCTCTGTGGGAGACTTTCGTTATGGTCACAACATCTGACAAAGTTTCTGACACATCCTGTCACTAACATTTGGCATTCTAATATCTGCCAGCTGAGTGTCTAGTTTAGGCAAACATGTTGCTGTCAGTGCTCAAATGCTTTCATCTTTTAGTACTACAACTTTTAGACATTTCTTAGCTCAGAAAAAAGGAAATATGAAAGAGAGAAATATAGTGATAGTGGGATTTGCTTCTTTGAACTAAAAAAAACAATGGCACTATGATTTAACAAAACAACTGCATTTTAGCAGTGCACCTGCAGGGTATCTGCAAGATTTTTTAAATAAATTTTAAGCCTTTTTAAGACCTGTAAAGTAAAATTTAATTTAAGTAAAATGAATATCATATGAGCAGGGTAGGGCAATGTCTATGGTAACATATAAACTGTAAAATGAAAGCAAAAGCATGATTTACAGTTCAAATACAGGTTTTCCCAAGAAAACCCCCACCCCGGCCCTCACCCCCGTGTGGAGCACTTTTTTATGCTGGATTAGCACAGTTTATTGGACTTCTATTGGACTATTGAATATCACCCATTCACTGCCATTATAAAGCTTTAACTCCAATTGTATTCGTCTGAAAGAAGAAAGTCACATACGCCTAGGATGGCTTGAAGGTGAGTAAATCATGGGGTAATTTTCACTTTTGGGTGAACTATCCCTTTAAGACTTTCTTGTACCATTTAAGACTTTTACTGCCTTAAATTTGAAACAACTAAATTTAAAACTTTTTAAGGACCCGTGGAAACCCTGACCTGAGGGCAGCGCTAAAATGTCATCTAGTTTCCAAACTAAAATTAGCACACGTTCACAATTATATTATGACAAGCACCACTGATAAAGAACAAACAGGAAATCTTTACTTGTTGGCCATCTCTGTGGTGAAGACGTAAACGACCTTTGACCCTGGTTTTTGCCCACTCCCCAATTCAGACGCTGTGCTCTGTCCTCCTACTGTATTGTGGGTAGGCGTAGAGGCAGAAAGAGCACCTGGATCTGGCTTTATGTCAGCGGAGTTACAGTCTGTGCAAAACATAATAAGCATTATAGATATTATCACATAGCATCAGCAATAAGATATATTTTGACAATCACTCTGTTTAGTGATGCTAAAAGAAAGACTTCCGATATCATTCATTTGTAAACTGAATTAGTAATCACAAGTCAATTTCTTATTATTATTATTACATAATAGATCTGTGCCACCAGGTGACAATTACTATTAAGAATTTCATACCTACATTTTTAAGGTAAAAACTGTTTTACACTTATAAACTAAACTTATAAACTAATAAATTTGTTTTATTAAAAAACACAAAAAATTAAATACTGAAACTACATACTGAAGAATCCTGGGTCGTCTTCATCACTCTCTCCCCCTGAACACCAATCTGCACCGCTGTAGGGCAACCGTCGCTCTCCAACACACAATCTTTTCGCTCTACTGCCCATTTCTTTAGAGAGACAGAAGAGTAAGATTACCATGATGTTCATGAAACGATACGATACGAATAGAAAATATGATTTCTACTGCTGTGGAGTACATTACTACTAAATTGTGGGGTTGTTTCTCAAACATAAAGGTGGATAGAAAATGCAACAAAATCACCAATGGCAGCATAGTGCAGTACCAGATAAGATTTAGTCTATCTGAGCAACAGTTCTCAAAGTTTTACGCCAACATGAATACACTGTGCATTTCTATTCATTATAAATTCCACATTTGTCTGTAAAGTGCTGTGCTATCCTTTGGCATTCTCTCCTCATGTCATGTTGACCAATCCAGGCTGTTATGAAGTTTTTAAAGGAGTCTAGGGTGGCTTAAAACAAACTTTAGATAACTTGGAGCGAAGAATACACACATTGCTCTCTCCAGAAAAAAAAGAATAAAACTTTTCTTGGACACGTAGAAAGTTCTTAATCACCATTAAAATGTCATGAAACCACAGGCCAGTTCTCAAAGTTTTGGAGATGTGGAAGTACAATAAGTGTATGCAACCCAGCCATGTACATTTAACCAATTATGAGGTTAATAGTAAAAAAAAAAACTCAATGCGCACAGAAATTTACAGTTGCATGAAATCCGCTCTCCAGAAAAAAAAGAATAAAACTTTTCTTGGACACGTAGAAAGTTCTTAGTCACCATTAAAATGTCATGAAACCACAGGCCAGTTCTCAAAGTTTTGGAGATGTGGAAGTACAATAAGTGTATGCAACCCAGCCATGTACATTTAACCAATTATGAGGTTAATAGTAAAAAAAAACTCAATGCGCACAGAAATTTACAGTTGCATGAAATCCAAGACAATGCACATATATATAGCACTTTCTAAGCCTAATGCACAAAATACATTGGCCATTTTATATCTACAACCTAACACAAGAGTTATAAATACAAGTGAATTAGCTTTTGCATTTACATATATTTTCAAGACTGATATGATTATATATTTTTTACCCACTATATTTATTTATTTTTTTAAGGAAAAAATAGTCTTATTTTTTCTGGAAATGCTTATCATTGTAGTTCAGTGATAACACAGCACTACAAAAGCACAAAAAGAATTCAAAAAATTCTTTACATTACATTGTTACACTGACATTAATGGGTCATTCTCTGGACATCATGCTATACCTGTTCCCATAACATACTTCAAGGTTTACACAGTCTAGTGTGTAGTAGTTATTTATTTTTATTGCCTTGGCAGCATCTAAGGCTACCTTCATTGCAAAAACTGAGTTGGAATAATATAATAATTACAAACACAAAATAAACCAAATAAACAAAAATACAGCAAAGTAAAATAATTTTTTTTAATTAACATATGATTAAAAAATATATATATATATATTCAGGTAAAATCTTACTGAGTCTTACTTAAGTCCCTGAGTCAGTCTATTGTGTAATTCAAAAATTGTAAAATAATATTATTAGCCATTATAAATAATTAATGTCAATTAATAATTAATACAATGTCGCAATTCTGCAGCATTCTGTATATATTTCTAATATGCATTTTGCATCTATTTGAAAGTAAAAAAACTAACAAAAAAACAGAAGACTATCTTGCATTCTTGATCAGTATTTCATCACATCTATACTTGTATTTGCACTGACAAGCAAAATACATAAAAAATATAATGTTTATTCATTTTCTCTGTGAAGTTAATTCATCCAATTATACCGTGTGATTTATTACAAGGCAGCAACAAAATAAACACATACTACCAAACATATAGGTGAATTAATTCCCTGCTATGAGAGAGCTGCATAATGTAGTGCTTAAAGGCTGATTTATACTTCTGCGTCGGACCTACGCCATAGCCTTTACGCCGTAGGCTATGCGTCAGTTTTCATTTATACTTCTGCGTCGTTGTCCGTGTCAACGTGCAGTACACATGCAAACCGCTAGTCAGCAGTGTCCACGGGCATGTTGCTGGTGTAACCCGCAGTACCACGGCAAAAGCAGAAGCAGCAGCAGCTCGTCGGAGAACCATTATAGCCGTGACGGCGGCAAATTAATATCAAATCATTAAATCATTATTTAAAACTACAAAAAGGAGACAACAATGGAACAGGAGATGATGGTGTTCTTTCAGTCTCAACATTGTTTGTTGTGGACAACTACTGATGTATAATGCTATCTAGTATAATAAATGATAAGACACTTGTTCTTTGCGTCGTTTTATTTTATATAAGAAGGTGTAACATTAAAATATATTAAAGTGCACATAAACACACACAAAACTCAAGTACATATGGAGGGAGGGGTTCTTGCAGACCAATCACAGCGCTTGCGGTCTGCGTAGAATTGACGCGCTGTTAGATTTTTGGAGAGGTGCACGTCAGGCTACGGCGTATGGGTGTGCGTCTATGCGTAAGCTACGGCGTAGGTCCAACGCAGAAGTATAAATCAGCCTTAAGGGTTAGCGATGATAAAAAAAAAAAACATTGGTACTCTGCAAGGCTGTAACCACATTTTTAAACACTGGAGGTAGTATATTTTCAAATTTGGCCATTAAATAATAATAATAATAATAATAATAACAACAACAAATTGGTTGACCACTAATCACATTGTGTTATGCAGGTTACGGTGCTACAGTACACGGGCCTGAGGTGAGACAAATATTATCTCTTGGAAGTTCGCAGATACTGCCCCATTTCCTGAGAATGGGCCTGATGCACAAAAATGAATGTCCATTCAATGTCAAAGCAAGGTGGTAACAGTATCATTCTGTGTCACAGGATGATCATAATATTCAGTGTTACAAAAATAACTGCACATCATGGCACCGCTCAATATAAATTACCTGACCAACATAGTAAGGCAAAATACTGGAGATGCTCAAAACCACACTAGATGTAATCTAAAACCATAGTGGCAAATTATCCCTTTAATGAATGATACATTATGAATGCAAGAGCTCTGAATCAGCTTCATAATTCAAAATGTAGATGAAAAACAAACATTTTCACAATTACAATTTATTTTACCTTTCTGATCCCCTTCATTGTTTGGCGTTCCTGTATCCCTTTGTTCGAATGACTCCACTGAAGTGCTTCTCTCTCTTTTAATCTTGCCTTTTGCCCCATTGCCTGAACTCAGGCCTTGTCCATTTTTGAGTCCCATACTCCCTATGGGGCCTTGGGGACCTTTGGGTGTGTGGCTTCCACTCAGCGACTTGGGGTCACAAGGAGATGGCTGTGATTGGCTGCCGGCGCCCCCTTGCTTTCCCTGGTTGGGCAGTTTGGAGTCCATCTGTGCGGCACTGGAGGGGGACATCACGGGTGGCGACCTCACCATGGCCTCCTGCTTGGTTTTCGGACTGCTGAGAAATGTGAAAGGAAAAATGGGTGAGAATGACCCAGGGCACACAGTTTGGATGGTCAAGATCAATGATGTCAGCACTAATAAAACATTGGCACTGCTGAACAAAGACAAAAATGAACATTTTTTTTCAAACCAAACATTTTTTTAATTTTAAAAAGTAGTCAATATCCAAAATCGAGAGTGTTTTGGGCCTATTAATGGTAATGTAATCTGCCTTATTGTCACTAAATGTTGCATAATGTATCATGTGTTATCATGTGTTTAAGTGTTATCTTCTGTGAAAATTTGAGCATTACAATTTCAAACTGTGCTGAAAATGTTTTATACTTTAACATTTATTAAATCTTTAACAAACATTTACACTACCGTTCAAAGGTTTGGGGTCTGTGATTTTTGATCAGTACTTCATTATTTTGAAAGAAGTGTCATGCTCACTAAGGTGCGTTTATTTGATCAAAAATCAAGTGAAAACAGTAATGCTGTGAAATATTATTACAATTTAAACAGTTAAATGTTTTTTTCCCCCATGTATTTTGACAATTTGTTTTCACCATTGCATAAATTAAAAAGCCAAAATGTGCTTTTTACTGTTTTGTCTTGCTTTTCAAAGAAAAAAATCAATTATAAAACAACCCTTTAAAAATATTTAACACTGAACATTTTTAACATTCTAGCAGACACTATACCAACAAAGCACAATTCAACTTAAAATTAGTAAGTTAGTAAAATAATAATTTTTGGCCAATTATCGATTAGTTGGCCGATAATTTTTTCGGTTAATCGGATAAAAATAAAAAGCCCAATTTTCTTTTTTTAGTTTTATTGACAGAAAACACACTATTCCACACTCTACCCAATGTCCTTCAAACAAACGTGCCAACTGAATGCTATGAAAACATACAGTGCTTAATTTATTAGACCACCTGTCATAAAAAAGAGAAAACACAAATATTTTAGGAATCTGTCAAAAAAAAATTTTAATCTAAAAATTTTAATGTCATTTATTGGGCAAATAACAACTAACTGAAACAAATAAATAGTATTTATTCAATATTATTTTAACAAAAATGGCCTCCTGTGCCTTTCATAACAGCTTGCATTCTTGCTGGCATTGTATAGATACTTTTTGACTGTAATTGGGCATCTGGAAAAAACACTAAAGTGCTTGCCTATTTTTTCTGCCTTTCTTTCATAGACAACAGCAATAATCATATTATAGCATTAGAAATAGCCTACTGTTACTAAAGAGCTTACACAAACTGGAGGACAAACCTATACAGAAAGCTAAAAAATGATTTTGGTAATCACTAATACTGTTAGTTTAGAGTAGAAGTGGCACAAACCTAAACTAAAATACATTTGTTAAGCACTGTATAGTGAATATAGTTTAATATATCTCTACAATAAACATTAAAATAATAATAAAGACGAATAAAATCACAAACTCAGTGTTGACAAACAGGTGAGAGTAATGTTTGATTTTTCAATTAATCGCTTTTTTTAAATGACGTCGATTCGATATCGATTCTCAAAAGCCACGAATCGATCTTTTTCTGTATTTATTTCAGCACACATTTAAAACAAGATCTGATTAACGTGAATCTTATCATTAGTCTTCTCCACTAGATGTCACCCTTATTTACCTTGCGTGATGTTACAACAGAAAGCCTGTCATTCATTCAGCACTTATCATGGCCATATGAGTGATTCGCAATGCTCAGGTGAAATGCTATAGTAATACTATAAATCTGCGGAAGCATTTGATATCACGCATAAGGCGCCATGATTTCCGCAATGAATGAATGGCGGATGGCTTGGTGCACTGTTTTGTTTACTACACACATACTAAAGCGCGGATTCAGCTTCTGCCGTCTCACTATATGATGATATGAACACGAATGTCATCTCCAGCTGCTCTGAGAGTCACTTCATTAGCATTTTACCGTTTCATTTGAGAAAACTACCATCATATCACATTCACAGCCACTGCAAGTTCCTCACGGCAACCTGTCAAAATAAAAGTTTAATTTAACATTAAGAAACTGTCAGAATATATTACTATTTAGCAATCTTAAGACTCAATGCTAGTACTGCTAATAAATCTTTATTTTTAAAGGAATAATCACCTGTTTTCTTTTTAATTTTAACAGTAAACCTCTGTTGTGCAGCACTTTGTTTGCCAAAAAATAAAAGGGTTTAATTTTCATTTTGTTTAGGATAAATTAAATTAATGTTTTATGCCTTCATCTGATTACCAAAAAAATTAAGAAAATTTTATAGGGCCCTATTATTGTTTAAAAAAGGACCCTATACAAAAAAAAGAACAGGTTTAAAATTCAGGCATGTGGTTCTTAATTTCTTTTTATTAATTCACCATTTGTAAACTGCTGTTTGCTGTTCCTTTTTTAGAAATATCAATAGCATTTGTATTAAAACTATATTCACTGAATGTAATAAAAAAAATTGAGAATCGAATCGAGAGCTTGCGAATCGAAATCGAATCGGGACATCTGAATCGATATACAGCCCTAGTCACATCTTACTGTAATTTCTTTATCCTATAAAAGATGGTTATGAAGCATCTGATATTTATATTCAGACGATTACACGCTGTTATCAGTTCCTACTCTCATAAAATGCGTGCACTACATGTTGACTTTTAAACCTAAATTTAACGTTCAACAACAGATATTTCAGCACAGTGAATGTTTTGCACTGAATCACTGAATATTCCCTCTGTCCGCGTGCCTGCCGCTTATTCAGATTTAAACTTAACGCAGATTGTCAGGGCGGGCCTTTATGCCTTTATGCAAATGCTTGCGTGAATTTGTGACATTTACAGTTAAGCATATGACCGTAAACTGAAAGTTTTTGCGCTGAGGATGCACATGCATCTGTCAAACTGCCTGACAGGGCAAGCCATTAGCCTACGCTAATGCATTAAGTTAGTTAAAATCTTAAAATAAAGAATTCTCATGTTTTGGGCAGCTTGGTTCATGTACTTCTACTAAAATATTACAGATCCTAATTTGAACACTATGTGTGAATGTTATAATAAATGTATTGACAGAGCTTTTGTGATGATTATTATCATTATTATGGTCTTATTTTATTTTACAGAACAACAGTAAAATTACAATACTAACACTTATGAATGTTGATAAGAGTTCTTGCTTTTTCTCAACTTTTATTTTGGTGGAAACACGCAGGAAGACCTCAATGCTTCTTTTTGTTGACAACAGCAGATTAATAAATGAGTCTCATTACAAATACGTCGTACGTATCGCATTGTCACATGCCTTGTAAAAATTGATAAAAATGTGACTGAGCAACTGACGACTGTATCAGCGCAGATTTTCCTTGTGCTTTGGACTTTGAACCCTGGTTAACAAGCAGATCTGCTGCGAGTTCGTGCAGCGCTGTCAGAATGCATGCAATGCGCGCGTGTATTAGAAAACATGACGTTTTGCAGTTTATTTACTAATTGTTTAAGGCCATTTCACGATTTCAATCATCATACAGTAACCAGCAACAATCACCCCTTCCTCTTCTCATCGAAGACATGCGATGCAGTACTAAACAGTCTCTCGCTGTCGGTGCTTGTAATGATTTTTGCATCTTTCTCCGACAGTTTAAATGCTTCCATACTGCTGACGTGTGCGCGCTGCATAATAAAGAGTTTGCGCCTCTCACTCTGAGCTGGTTGCTATTTGATCGCGTCGTATCATTGTTCGGTACAATTTATTCGGTCTTTTCGCTTATTCGGCCGAACAATTTTGGTTGCCGAACATTCGGTGCATCCCTAGATGTGCTGCGAAATATTTTCGTAGAAAACCCGATACATTTTTTTCAGGATTTCAGTAACAAATATTTCAGAAAAAATATTTACTGTCACATGCATCGCCTGAATAAAATTACTGATTTCTTTAAAAACTAAAATTCTTACTGACCCCAAACTTTTGTTAGGTTACTATTTATTTTTTTGTATATTCTGATTTATACTTAGTGTGTCACACTAAGATTATATCAGCACTTTGTTTGCCAAAAAATAAAAGGGTTTAATTTTCATTTTGTTTAGGATAAATTAAATTAATGTTTTATGCCTTCATCTGATTACCAAAAAAATTAAGAAAATTTTATAGGGCCCTATTATTGTTTAAAAAAGGACCCTATACAAAAAAAAGAACAGGTTTAAAATTCAGGCATGTGGTTCTTAATTTCTTTTTATTAATTCACCATTTGTAAACTGCTGTTTGCTGTTCCTTTTTTAGAAATATCAATAGCATTTGTATTAAAACTATATTCACTGAATGTAATAAAAAAAATTGAGAATCGAATCGAGAGCTTGCGAATCGAAATCGAATCGGGACATCTGAATCGATATACAGCCCTAGTCACATCTTACTGTAATTTCTTTATCCTATAAAAGATGGTTATGAAGCATCTGATATTTATATTCAGACGATTACACGCTGTTATCAGTTCCTACTCTCATAAAATGCGTGCACTACATGTTGACTTTTAAACCTAAATTTAACGTTCAACAACAGATATTTCAGCACAGTGAATGTTTTGCACTGAATATTAATTGTCTCCCTCTGTCCGCGTGCCTGCCGCTTATTCAGATTTAAACTTAACGCAGATTGTCAGGGCGGGCCTTTATGCAAAAATGGAAATGCTTGCGTGAATTTGTGACATTTACAGTTAAGCATATGACCGTAAACTGAAAGTTTTTGCGCTGAGGATGCACATGCATCTGTCAAACTGCCTGACAGGGCAAGCCATTAGCCTACGCTAATGCATTAAGTTAGTTAAAATCTTAAAATAAAGAATTCTCATGTTTTGGGCAGCTTGGTTCATGTACTTCTACTAAAATATTACAGATCCTAATTTGAACACTATGTGTGAATGTTATAATAAATGTATTGACAGAGCTTTTGTGATGATTATTATCATTATTATGGTCTTATTTTATTTTACAGAACAACAGTAAAATTACAATACTAACACTTATGAATGTTGATAAGAGTTCTTGCTTTTTCTCAACTTTTATTTTGGTGGAAACACGCAGGAAGACCTCAATGCTTCTTTTTGTTGACAACAGCAGATTAATAAATGAGTCTCATTACAAATACGTCGTACGTATCGCATTGTCACATGCCTTGTAAAAATTGATAAAAATGTGACTGAGCAACTGACGACTGTATCAGCGCAGATTTTCCTTGTGCTTTGGACTTTGAACCCTGGTTAACAAGCAGATCTGCTGCGAGTTCGTGCAGCGCTGTCAGAATGCATGCAATGCGCGCGTGTATTAGAAAACATGACGTTTTGCAGTTTATTTACTAATTGTTTAAGGCCATTTCACGATTTCAATCATCATACAGTAACCAGCAACAATCACCCCTTCCTCTTCTCATCGAAGACATGCGATGCAGTACTAAACAGTCTCTCGCTGTCGGTGCTTGTAATGATTTTTGCATCTTTCTCCGACAGTTTAAATGCTTCCATACTGCTGACGTGTGCGCGCTGCATAATAAAGAGTTTGCGCCTCTCACTCTGAGCTGGTTGCTATTTGATCGCGTCGTATCATTGTTCGGTACAATTTATTCGGTCTTTTCGCTTATTCGGCCGAACAATTTTGGTTGCCGAACATTCGGTGCATCCCATTCACTGAATGTAATAAAAAAAATTGAGAATCGAATCGAGAGCTTGCGAATCGAAATCGAATCGGGACATCTGAATCGATATACAGCCCTAGTCACATCTTACTGTAATTTCTTTATCCTATAAAAGATGGTTATGAAGCATCTGATATTTATATTCAGACGATTACACGCTGTTATCAGTTCCTACTCTCATAAAATGCGTGCACTACATGTTGACTTTTAAACCTAAATTTAACGTTCAACAACAGATATTTCAGCACAGTGAATGTTTTGCACTGAATATTAATTGTCTCCCTCTGTCCGCGTGCCTGCCGCTTATTCAGATTTAAACTTAACGCAGATTGTCAGGGCGGGCCTTTATGCAAAAATGGAAATGCTTGCGTGAATTTGTGACATTTACAGTTAAGCATATGACCGTAAACTGAAAGTTTTTGCGCTGAGGATGCACACGCATCTGTCAAACTGCCTGACAGGGCAAGCCATTAGCCTACGCTAATGCATTAAGTTAGTTAAAATCTTAAAATAAAGAATTCTCATGTTTTGGGCAGCTTGGTTCATGTACTTCTACTAAAATATTACAGATCCTAATTTGAACACTATGTGTGAATGTTATAATAAATGTATTGACAGAGCTGTTGTGATGATTATTATCATTATTATGGTCTTATTTTATTTTACAGAACAACAGTAAAATTACAATACTAACACTTATGAATGTTGATAAGAGTTCTTGCTTTTTCTCAACTTTTATTTTGGTGGAAACACGCAGGAAGACCTCAATGCTTCTTTTTGTTGACAACAGCAGATTAATAAATGAGTCTCATTACGAATACGTCGTACGTATCGCATTGTCACATGCCTTGTAAAAATTGATAAAAATGTGACTGAGCAACTGACGACTGTATCAGCGCAGATTTTCCTTGTGCTTTGGACTTTGAACCCTGGTTAACAAGCAGATCTGCTGCGAGTTCGTGCAGCGCTGTCAGAATGCATGCAATGCGCGCGTGTATTAGAAAACATGACGTTTTGCAGTTTATTTACTAATTGTTTAAGGCCATTTCACGATTTCAATCATCATACAGTAACCAGCAACAATCACCCCTTCCTCTTCTCATCGAAGACATGCGATGCAGTACTAAACAGTCTCTCGCTGTCGGTGCTTGTAATGATTTTTGCATCTTTCTCCGACAGTTTAAATGCTTCCATACTGCTGACGTGTGCGCGCTGCATAATAAAGAGTTTGCGCCTCTCACTCTGAGCTGGTTGCTATTTGATCGCGTCGTATCATTGTTCGGTACAATTTATTCGGTCTTTTCGCTTATTCGGCCGAACAATTTTGGTTGCCGAACATTCGGTGCATCCCTAGATGTGCTGCGAAATATTTTCGTAGAAAACCCGATACATTTTTTTCAGGATTTCAGTAACAAATATTTCAGAAAAAATATTTACTGTCACATGCATCGCCTGAATAAAATTACTGATTTCTTTAAAAACTAAAATTCTTACTGACCCCAAACTTTTGTTAGGTTACTATTTATTTTTTTGTATATTCTGATTTATACTTAGTGTGTCACACTAAGATTATATTACCTTGAAACAAGCCAAAAAATGCATTTCCTCAATAGTTCCATATGCTTGGAACATCAGGAACACAAAACAAGATTTTAGAAAACATCATTTCTGCCATTTCCACTTTGTCGGTGGAAAACCAGCAGAATCCTATTCACTTCCCTTTCTTTAAATAAAGAATACCACTAAGGCCAGAATGAAAAAGCGGAGACAACCAAGTCATACCTTAGCAGCTGACTGACCGATTGCAGCCACCACACCCTGAAAACATGCCATTTGATAATAGGAGGAAAATCGTGACGTGTATCGGTGACACAATTACAGTACTCTCAGTGACCTTCGGTCCTAGCCAGAATCAGAAAGATCTTTATTGCCAAGTATGTTTACACACACACACACACACACACACACACACACACACACACACACACACACACACACACACACAAGGAATTCGTCTTGGTGTAAGGAGCTTACAGTACAGCCCTGTTCTTTGTTGACAGAGTGCCAGGTTAATATTTAATCAAACCTCGTCAAACCAGATCTCCCACAAGCTAGCTTCCATCCATAGCCAAAGCAATGGGTCCACAGCTCCTGGTTACCATGGAAACCAGTTACACGCCAAAGGTAAGGGCTGGTCATTGTAGGACACCTTTGAATTTGGCAGTAAAACTCATATTCCTTTGTCCACTGCTTCCATATTGGATCCTAATGTTAGCCTGGAAATGCAATCTGCTTTCCAAATGTGAGGTACCAGTTTCACAGGCCATGGCCATGTTTCAGATCTCTGCGCACAATGCAAAATATTTTCCAGCATTCAGAGGAAATCCGAACGCTTTGGACAGCAGCCGCAAACATACACAAAATCGGTTGTGATTAGGCTATGGGCCATAGCGTTCACTGAAGGACTCCCAGGAGCCTCGCTGCTGACTCCTTAACCAATTCCAGATCTGTGAATCAGCAAGAGTAGGCATTTTGGAACCAACGTCCAGCAGGGTGGGATGTATATGCTCTGGCGGAGCTGAAGTGGGTCAGTTTCTCAAATGCTCAATGAGGCTCTGGAAGCTTTCCAGGTCCAGCTCTGCCTTGAGGGCACAGTTTGCCCGGCACTTGTGCCGCAGTTACTTCAGCAGGCACTGGTTTCCTGTCCATAAGACAGTTCAATGGCCATAAGGAGGGTGGGAATTGCAAGTAAGTGGGCAGCAAACGATTCGCTGGTGTGGTTCATCTCCCATTAAGGAGAAATTAAAACAACAATTACTCCTCCTCATACACTTAAGAATGGTTTAATATAAGACAGTGGTGAATTAATAGTATCCGCCATTGTGTCCAACTGCATTAAAACTGCTTGTTAACACATTTACATAGGGAAATAAAACTAGGAATGAAACAAAAACTATTTTGATAATTTATTAATATTAGAGATGTGCAATACTACATATATTCCAAAATCAAAACATGTAGGTAAAACAGAAAAAAAAAATCTAGATAGACATATCCACTAGTCAGCTGTTGGATGGCTAGTCGACTGCTGACATCATTGATAACTATTTCTTAAAGGGATACTCCACCCCAAAATGAAAACGTTGTCATTAATCACTTACCCCCATGTCGTTCCAAACCCCTAAAAGCTTAATTCGTCTTCGGAACACAATTAAGATATTTTGGAGGAAAACCAGGAGGCTTGTGACTGTCCGATTGACTGCCAAGTAAATTACACTGTCATGGTCCAGAAAAGTATGAAAGACATCCGTCAGAATAGTCCATCTACCATCAGTGGTTCAACCGTAACGTTATGAAGCGACGAGAATACTTTTTGTACGTGAAAAAAACAAAAATAATGACTTTGTTCAACAATTCGTCTCCTCTGTGTCTCCTAACATCACCGTAGCGCCATTTTGGAGAATAACCAATGAACGCAAGCATCGTACGCTATTCTGTATCAGCCGCGAAACAAGGATACGTTTTCTACATGTATTTACGCTTTGATTTGAACAAAAACAGCACATCCGTGCAGTGCAGCTGACACAGAAGAGCGTACACTGCTTGCGTTCAGCGGAATGGCGCTACGGTGATGCGGAGAAACACAGAGGAGACGAATTGTTGAATAAAGTCGTTATTTTTGTTTTCTTCGGTTACAAAAAGTATTCTCGTCGCTTCATAACATTACGGTTGAACCACTGATGGCAGATAGACTATTCTGACGCTGTCTTTCATACTTTTCTGGACCTTGACAGTGTAATTTAATTGGCAGTCAATGGGACAGTCACAAGCCTCCCTGTTTTCATCCAAAATATCTTAAATTGTGTTCCGAAGACGAACAAAGCTTTTACGGGTTTAGAACAACATGGGGGTAAGTAATTAATGACAAAATTTTCATTTTGGGGTGGAGTATCCCTTTAAATAAAATAACATAAAAATGGCAAATATTGCTTCCAGCTAGAGACCTGCACCCAACGCAACAGGGTGCGGCACGGGACAACTCTTGATGGGCGAGTGCGGGCGGGAAGAGACTCGTGTGTGTGCGGGATGCGGGAGAATAAAATGATTTGCGGGACTCCAGCAAAGCAGAAATTACCTAAACGTAAAGTGTCTAAAACATATAAATTGTTATTTATATGTTGCACAAAAGCAAAAAGAACAACTAATATTAACATTAAAATTATTGACATGCGCAAGCTAGGCATAGTTTCTATTTATAACACGTGTTTAAAGGGTTGCGCAATGTAGCCAATCACAGACTCCTGAATCACAGATTTCTGGAATGCAATGGCCAATCAGAGGTGATTAAGAATCTACTCACCGCAGTGCTGAAATTGCGTGCTCACAAATCCTCTCATTTTAACAAAAAAGTGTAGAGACATTGTGAAAGATTCATTGTGCATACATTTATTGTGTTGTAACAGAGCTTTATGAGATCGCGATTAACTGAGATGTCAGCTTTTAGTGATGATAAAGGAAGCGCTGCTCGCATTCTGCCATGCCAAACCATGCACGCAGCAGCCCACGCTTGCTTTTCTGTTAAAAATAACAGTGGTTTGTGAATATTGATGCTTAGCCTAAATAACAAATATTTTATCGGGAGTGTTTATGCTTGGATGTTGTGGAGCTTAGGAGATGTTACAGAACCATTTCATGTAAATGTTTTCGATGTACTGAAAAACATCTATATAGATTACTTTTAATGTGGGCTTTTGCGGACGGGAGCGGGACAAAACATGAAAGTCACGAGTGGGAGCGGATAAGATATATTTCTGCGGGAGCGGGCGGGCGCGGGACAGAATCTTGCGGGAGCGGGCGGAAGTCTCTACTTCCAGCATTATTGAAAATTAATGTTAATCCACATCTTTCCTAAAGCTCTCTGCAAACCGATTCACTTCTATAAAATGTTTGCATGCCACACTGAACAGACCAAACTTTTTTCATTATTAATTTCAGCATTTTGTTATTTTATTTCAATATAGACTATCGTTCAAAAGTTTGGGGTCTGCAAGATTTTTTAATGCTTTAAAAAAAGTTTTCTTTGTTAATATTTAAAAATGAAACTCATTCATGTGATGGCAAAGCTGAATTTTCAGCATCATTACTCCAGTCTTCAGTGTCACATGATCCTTCAGAAATCATTCTAATATGCTGATTTGGTGCTTAAGAAATATTTCTTATTATTATCAATGTTGAAAACAGCTGCTTAATATTTTTATAGAAACCATGATACATTTTTATATGATTTTTGAGGAATAGTTTTTATTTGAAACATAAATCTTCTGTAACATTATGAATGTGTTTACAGTCACTTTTCATTAAATTTAATGCATCCTTGCTAAAAAATACTAATGAAATATAAAATTAATCAAAAAGTATTAATTTCTTTCAAACTGTAGTGTATGTATATACATATACCAGTATAAAACTAATTAAGCTTTGGTTTCAAGGAATAGTTTGTACAGTTCTCTCACCTCTGAGTGTTAGCCGATGGAGAGTTCCTCACTTTGGGGTTGCTGGAATGCATTGACATCAGTCCCTGTGCGACAGAGGCAGGAGCAGTAGAGTGCTGTTGGGGACTGGAGGTGTGTGTATGTGTAGTGGTGGGCGTAGCTTTGGCCCGGGTGCTCCGGGGCCCGGTATTGGGGGTTGCGACAGGGCTGCTGCAGTCCTGGCCCTCCTCTTGCCGTTCTTTGGCCCTCTCCTTCCTGCCTGAAGCGTTTCCTGTGGTTCCGGTAACTGCGGTGGTTGCCGTGGCTGCTGCTGCTGCTGGTCTCTCCTCCTGCACCTCCAGCATTCTCTGTGTGGGCTTGTCTGGAGTCTCCCCAAGGAGCCCTCACAGCCCCTGGCCACACTACACACAAACAGGCAAAGAACAGTTAGTTTAGACCACAAAAGCCAGCAAATGTTCTCCCTGATTTCAATTAAATCATATTTTCTACTGTTTTAAAAGTTAGGTGTTGATACAATTTTTGAAATGTTTTGAAATTTCTTTGATAAAAAAAAAAAAAAAAATGTCAAAATGGTCATATTAAATGACATATTACAATTTAAAATATTATTACACCTTAAAATAACTGTAAAAATGTCATTTGTAAAAGTAAAATAAAAGTAAAATGCCGTTTATTCTTGTAATAGCCTGTAATAGTCTTCAGTTTCACACAATCCTTCAGAAATCATTCTGATATGATGATATGTTGCTTAAGAAACATTTTAATCAATGTTGAAAACAGTATCCTGCTTAATATTTTTGTGCAAACCGTGATACATTCTTTTCAGGATTCTTTGATGAATAGAAAGTTCACAAGAACAGTATTTGTTTGTATTTATTTCTAAATCTTTTGCAAAATTATGCATGTCTTACTGTCACTTTTGATCAATTTAATGTCTTTGCTGAAAAAAAAAAATTCAACAAAAAACTACTTTGAATGCCAATGTATATGTGAGTCTACGTTTCTCCTTGCATTGCCACACCTACATTAGCTCTGAAGTATCCGACTCCAAGTCACATGTTTACTTGTTTGTCCACCTGTGCAGACATGTTCCATAAGAGTTCTGAATAGCCTCAAACGGCTATGAACATCCACACCAATTTAGAACACCATGAAAACCACCCAACATTCCAAACACAACCTTGTCAAATTACTCAAAAAAGGAAAAAAAAAAATTGCAGGCACGCCAAGAATATAAGCACATTTCAAGTCACTGCATATTCGCAAAAACACTGAAGCTCAAGGTGAGAAAATGTGGAACTGTGATTCTGCCAGGCAGTGGCCATCATCCAAAACTCACTGAAGAGTCAGACCGAAGGCCACCAAAAGAACGATTTGTTGAAAACAAGTAGTCGTGTAACATCTCGGAAGGAGGCGTGCAATAGACTGAAACCAGTCTGCTGGTGGATTTTGCCGTCTGCAACAGAACATCATGCTGAGAACACAGTTAAAGTGAGGAGAACCATCATGCAAGGCTCTGTAATAAGAATGGAAAACTCAACCCAAACAAAATGGATGGAACCCAGCGTGGAAAATTGAAGTATTCAAATAAACAACTGGACAATATCTTGCAATATTTAGTGAAAGCCAGTCTCATGACGTACTCTGATTTGAAATAGTTTGATTTGCTAATCTTGATCCACACCACATTATATTGTGCCAAACTGTTGTGCTTTCCACTTGATACCACTGCTCTCAAACTAGAATGAATATTAACCTTTTTGCATGAAAGCTACATAGCACATAATACACAGTTACAAAGTTTTAGGTCAGTATTTTTTTTTTCTAAAGAAAACAAATACTTTCATTCAGCAAGGATGTACTACTTTGACCAAAAGCGACAGAAATCGGTTACACTTTATTTTACAGCATGCGTCGGCTCAGGTTTAGTACCTAGTTATTACCCAGTTATTGTAGTTGCTATAATAAACAAATAGTATGTACATGCGGAAACAAACTGTAAAATAAAGAGCTACACAGAAATCTTTTGTGACAATAGGTGTATTAACTATTTCAAATGAATGTTTTTCTTTTGAACTTTCTAGTCATTAAAGAATCCTAAAAATAATGTTTTGCACAAAAATATTAAGCAGAATAATAGTTTTCAACACTGATAATAATAAGAAGTTTATTGAGCAGCAAATCAGCATATTAGAATGATTTCTGAAGGATTATGTGACACTGAAGACTGGAGTAATGATGCTGAAAATTCAGCTTCGCCATCATAGGAATACATTTAAATATTCAAATAGAAAGTCTTTTTAAATAGTAATATTGAGATGAAATTACCATTTTTACTGAATTTTTGATCAAATAAATGTAGACTTTGAGAGCATGAGGCTTTTCACATGCACACACACAAAACCCTTACCAACCCCAAACTTTTGAACGGTAATGTATATGATTACCAAAGCCCAAATCTGATGTTAAATCCGACATTAACTCATAAGTGTAAAAAGTTCATATTAGAAGTGTAGAGAGAGAGAGAGAGAGAGAGACAGAGAGAGTCCTTCAGAAATCATTCTAAAATACTGATTTACTGCTTAAGTAACATTTATTATCATCATCAATGTTGAAAACAGTTGTGCTGCATTTGTGGAAACTGTGAAACTTTATTTTCAGGATTCCTTAAATGAAAAGTTCAAAACAGCAGCATTTATTTAAAATAGAAATTGTAACATTATAAATGTACTTGTCACTTTTGATCAATTAATGCATCCTTGTATAAAACGATAAAAAAAACAACAACAACTTTTGAATGGTAGTGTATAAGCACAGTGCTCCGCTTAATATCACAAAAAGCAAAAAGGAAACACATAACGAGAAACGAGCATGTCAACTGAGGCAGCCATTTCATTTTTTTGTCATTTAAAACATGGATTCCTTGCATGGCCCCTCTCTCTTCTCCTGAACCCACAAAATATATATATTTAGCGCTGTAAGCAGCAACGACGGGCCCAAGCCCCTCAGTGGCTTCAGGAAAAGGTGCGCAGTGGGCACATACATTTAACTCACTGGCAGTCTGGTTTTAAAGGTTACAGCAATGAAAGGGTTACTCTAGAACATCAAGAGTGCTTCCTTTTTTTACGGTTAATTTAATAGTTCACCATGGCAACACTGTTTGAGATATCCAAAATCTGTTCGTAATTTAAGGTTCCTCAATGTTTTGGTATCGTGTAGACAAAGTTTGTTGTGAATTGCATGATTGCCCAAGATGGAGAGTATGCAAAAATCCACAGCATTTTTTTTTTAAATCCACATTTAAACCAAAATAGCTGAATTCCTATTGGTCATAGCTAATGACTGTAAATTAGAAAGTTGTCCAGCTTGATGAGAACAATATATGTACAGAATTTGGTGCCAAAAGGTGCCGCTATAGAGCGCCGCCTCCACACCCATTTATGAGCTTCAGCCAATGTGTAACGGTCTATAACTGTGATGTGTGTCGAGTTTCATAAAATTCTAAGCATGTTAAGTGCCTCAAAAACACCTGAAAACAATATTAAAGTTTGACAGTTGCTATGGCAACACTATTTACGATACCAAGAATTCCATCATGCAGTTTCACATCTGCCGTGTTTTGACATGAAGCAAATAGAGTAAAAATAAGAGGCTGATTTAAAAAATGACACTTCCTGCTGCCAGTTGGTTGTGTTATAAATTTGACCTCTAATAGACACATCTATGTGATTGGCCTCATAAAACGAATAAACTGCTGAAGACTGATCAAAATTGGACAATGTATGCAAAAGTTATTATACACTTCCTGTTTCTCATTTCTTGCCATAAATCTGTCGCTTCACCACGGCCAAACCATTCGAGATATCAAAAATCCTTTCACAATTATGCACCCCAAGTGTTTTGAGATCATGGTGAAAGAGTTTGGTGCCAATCGAATGAAAACCCTAAAAGGAGTATCGCAAATTCCACAGCAATCTGGTTTTCACAAAGCCCTGAATAGCCAACTTCGCTGACTGTCAGCACAAAAGTTATTCAGCCTGATGAGATATATGTGTGTATGAATTTTGGTTTGGAAATTTGACAGTAGGTCAAACAGTGTGTGCTATAAAGCCCCTTGAAAATTTCCAGGGAAAATTGTGCCAGTTTTGGACTCTATGTATAAAGTCAGTCATTTTGAATTACATTGTTGAGATTGTTTAAGCATTTTGTTGTAGCCTATTTCTAAACATATAACATGCATAACACAAGTTTGTACAGGATGTAGTTGTAGTTCAATGTATCTTTTCTGCAAAGGTATTTAACAAGTGATTTGTTTAAGATTTACATCATGTTGACAACATGTGTGGTGCATTTGGAATATAATTTTATTTAACTAGAGGGTTAATAAAGAAAAAGTTATTTGAATCCTGTTGTAATTAAAATTTTAAGTTGACTAGTTAAAATCTTTTTTTTTTAAATGAAGAATCTGTCAAACGTTCTGGATAAATCTAGATGTAATTTTTTTGCCAAATTGCCCAGCCCTACTAACTAACTAACTAACTAACTAACTAACATATATATATATATATATATAGTGAGCCCTGTAAGCAAATGACAGAAGGAATGACATCACTCAAGTAATCATATTTTACAAAGATACACAGCGCCTGAAGACAATTCAGCTCAATCACTTCAAGCTCAGTTCTTATCAGTGCATTTTGGGAGGGCAAATAATGGCTGAGATGTGTGCTGAAAAAGTGATTCACTTTAAAACCAGCATTATTAGCTTAAGGTAAATTAATTAGGAGTGTTGTTCAATACATTGAGCTTTATTTCTCTTAAAGACAAAAACTCTCAATTGACAAGAGAAGAGACACTTAAACAGTGAAAGAGAAGGGAGAGAAAAAAACACTTCCACTATTAGTTGCAAATTTCTTCAGAGCCAAAAAAAATTCTGAACTAGAATTATTGATTTTGGGATCTGTAAAGAGGCCCAGAACATTTTTGATCATAACCACTAAGTTTTAAAGAGAGTCAGGAGGACTCATACCATGACATCATCCATCCAAGTTTCTTTAGTGCCCAGATCCATCTGAGGAATGCCATACGCTCCTGCAGATTAGACTGAAAAATGGCCCCAATGTACAATATCTACAAGTCATAATTCTAAGGACACCCTCTAAGCAACCTGCAGTACACAGTTTAGCCTTGATGACCACAGCAGGACTTAAATGCAGAGATGCCTGCAGCAGGAGTTGCTGACTTCAAACTTAAACCACAATCCATGACTGCATCATATTCATCCATCTTTGGTGGATCCATAATTCAAAATAACTACTCCACAGTATCTAAAGGGGTTCCCAGGTTCATGTCTTGTGAACAAGAGTTCATACCAAAATGAAAATTCTGTCAAAACAGTTGAGGGTAGCCTTTGACATCCATTGCATGGAAAAAAAACTACTATGGAAGTCAATGGCTACCGTCAACTGTTTGGTTACCCACATTCTTTAAAATATCTTCTTTTGAGCTTAACAGGAGAAAGAAACTCCGGTTTGGAACATATTCTGGGTGAACTAGCCTACTGTTCCTCAAACTACTCCTGGAGCTTTATCACTTTGTTGAAACAGTCCACCTGAGTGAATGAAGGTCATGAACAATAGTTGCAATGATCACCACATATCTTGAACCAGCCAAGGATGTCAAGTCCAAAAAATCAAAAGTGGTCCAAAACTCCAAACCATGAGGAGAAAAATTGCCAGTTTCTTAATAGCATATTTTAAAAGAAATTAAAACTTTTGTTCAGCTTTTTATTCATCCTTACTTTTCATGCATTAAAAGTAAGGATGGGCATTTTTCAAAAAATATTGTATTTGAATATTTGGGCTCATAAAAAATTTATATTCAAATATTTGTTCATTTAAATGACGTTTAACAAGAAAGACGTTTTTGTCACCATTTCTGAACAAGCTTATGATTAGGCATTATACACATTGTTCTACAAAAACGTTACATTATATCTCAAGGTTTTTTTAGTTGAAACCGTGTGTAAACAAATATATATATAAAGAACAAAAGCTTTCAAGCTCAAGCAGAGCAAACAGAAAAAATAAAGCAGTGCTTATATTGTCATGCTTTTATTGTCTCACATCATATTAATGTTGAGAAAAACAATAATATCCACATGAAATTTGCTCCTCAGTCTGATACCAATAAGAACACGTGCCGCAAAGATGTTCCAGAAACACGAAGATAACGGCGTGCTAAGCAAAGTTTCTTACAGCGCTTTGTGTTTTCTGTTCTTAAACCACTCTCCCTCGTAGAAACTTAAAGGAAGCATGTGTCTCAAGATCATTTCAGATAAGCTCTCTTCTCGGCTCACTCGGGTAGAGCAGTGCTTACTGCAGTCATAAATGCAGTGATGGACACTGATGTCTTTCCTCAGTCAACTGGTGTTTGGATTAATGGATTTCATGTGATTTCTCATTGTGTTGCCGATATTATGATAACTCAGTTTCACTGATTCATTTGATCAAAAGTAATTCCAATTTGTAAGTTCATTTAATAAGATAATTTTGATCAAAGTAATTCCAAACTTGATGACAACAGATGACGACTGTGACGAGAGGGGCGGGGCCGAGAGCCGTGGGAACGGAGCAAGGCCGGTGGAGTAATTGATAATGAGCGACACCTGCACCACTCACCGGTCTCGAGTCTCACGGAGGAGCTCCGGAAGGATACAAAGGAGGAGTGGCGACAGGGAAAGACGAGAGAGGACCAGGCCTGGACTTTATTTTGTTTTGGTTTCGTTTTTTGCGCGGCAGTCGTCCGCGAGGGGCTGTCGCGCTATTTTGTGTTTATTTTATTATTAAAGTTTTCTTTGAGTGTTCGCCGGTTCCCGCCTCCTTCTTCCCGATCTACAAACTACGTTACAACGACATTCTGTGATCAAATACAATCAACTTGTTAACATGCTCCACAGCGCCACCCAGTGCATTTAGTTATAACTGACTTTTAGTTTGCATGCCTAGGATTTATCACGAATTCCCTGCATTTAAGACCAGCAAAGCAACACGTAGTAAAATTTGATTAGTTTTTATTTCTCAAATAATAATTACAGATTGAATATTCGACTATTAGCGTACACGCCTATTAAATTGACATTGGTAATGTTACAAATGGTTTCTATTTCATATAAATGCTGTTTTTCTATTCATTAAAAAGTCCTGGGAAAAAAATAGAGTTTCCACAAAAATACTAAGTAGCACATATGTTTTCAACGATGATAATCATAAGAAATATTTCTTAAGCACCAAATCAGCATATTAGAATGATTTCTGAAGGATCATGTGACACTGAAGACCAGAGTAATTTCGCTTTGCTATCACGTGAATAAAATATTTTCAAATATAAGAAAGAAAACAGTTCTTTAAATTTGTAATATATTACATTATTATTGTTTTTACTGTATTTTGATCAAATAAATGCAGCCTTGGAGAGCATGAGACTTTTCATAAATATAAAAAAAAATCTTCCAGACCTCAAACTTTTGAATTGTCTGACATGGATGTATTAAAGTCATAAAAATAAGATATGTAAGCTGCACTCACCATGTCCCTCTATGTCACGATATAGCTGTGGCCATGACTGCACTGACTGCAACAGAACACCACCAACCGCACAACGATCTGAGAGAGAGAGAGAGAGAGAGAGAGAGAGAGAGAGAGAGAATACACATTTATTAAACGCACTCTGAGGACCAATGTAACACCACTGAGGAAATACTTTAGAGAGAATACACATTTATTAAACGCACTCTGAGGACCAATGTAACACCACTGAGGAAATACTTTAAGAGGCAAGAGTAGCGTGTTAAAGCCAGATCTGCAGAACAGAATGAGGTAATGGCTTGATTAATAATAGATGGGTGAAGCAGCTTTTGATTGAATGACACTTGTTTGAGAAGTGTATCAATATAACAAAATTTTCAAGCTTGTCAAACCCGCTCCCACACTCACAATATATGCTGTAATAATGAAACCTGTGATAGAAATAGTTTGGCCAAATCAACATTTGTCATTTAATACCTGTATGATTTCACTTTTTTCATTAAAATCTAGCCGTCAGCAGTAGCTCTGAAATGTCAGTTGCATCTGCACATATTCTTACTTTGCCGATCAAGATGTAACGCTCCAGGTGTTATATCAATGACAATGAATCTTGTGTTTTTAAACATGAGAATGCAAGAATTGAATTTAAAAGTGGATACCAAGAATTTCTGCGCGTTACCTAAACTTTCACTTTATATATATATATAATATACATATTTATTATGTAAATATTAATACACACACACATACAGTATATATTTTGAAAATATTTACATATATTTATATTCATATTACTTATATTATACATAAATATATTTAATATATAAAAATTAAATGTTTCTGAAATATACATGCATGCGTGTGTAATTATATATACAGAAACATACACAGTAAACATACATATATTATGTAGACAAAAACGTTCATTTTGGAGATATATATATATATATACACATACATACTGTATATATATATATATATATATATATATATATTTTTTTTTTTTTTTTTTTTTTTTTTTTTTTTTCGAACGCGCCGGCAGATCTCCACCAAATTCGGGCGATCCCTTCAGCTCGAGGAGCCCTCTTAAACGCCACCCTCCGCGCGTCGGTAGCCCCCCGGGATTGCTTGATCGGACCGCGAATTTAACCACCCAGTAACTCCCGAACCCCGGGGGCTATCGACGCGGGGGTGGTCTCATTCGAAAGCAGGCCTCTAGATGTACACTCGATTCGCGTTCGAGAGGGTTCCTCGAGCTGAAGGGATCACCCGAATTTGGTGCGGATTCACAGCGCCGTTATGGTGATATGGCAGTTCAAAGTTTTAATGGTTTTCCATAGACTTAAAGGGGTCATATGATGCGATTTCAAGTTTTCCTTTCTCTTTGGAGTGTTACAAGCTCTTGGTGCATAAAGAAGATCTGTACAGTTGCAAAGACTAAAGTCTCAAATCCAAAGAGATATTCTTTACAAAAGTTAAGAGTTGGAGTGTTACAAGCTCTTGGTGCATAAAGAAGATCTGTACAGTTGCAAAGACTAAAGTCTCAAATCCAAAGAGATATTCTTTACCAAAGTCAAGAGTCAACCACGCCTACCTAAAACGGCTCATTCTAACACGCCCCCACATATCTACGTCACTATGTGGAAATATTAGCATAATGCCGCCCAAATGTGCACGCAAAGAAAGGCGGCGTGGTTTCAGGAAAAGCAAGTAGTGTTGATGCAGCCATGTCAGGGTGTACTGCATCATCACTGTGTCTGTCATGCGACTCTGTTGCCCTTTCGGGCTTTAACTGATGGTAAAACTAACGACATTATTAACTGTCTTGATATTTGCTTTGAAAGCTGACGCTCGCAATTATGGTAAGGGGCGTTACATTTCCAACGCGTGCTTGTAGTGTTCGGCCAATCACAATGCACTGGGTCAGCTGGCCAATCAGAGCAGACTGCGCTTGTCAAACGAGGGGGCTTTGTTGAAAACTACGTGTTTGAGAGAGGCGGGGCATAGAGGACCTACAATAATGCACAGTATTTGAAAAATAATGCGTTTTTTTAACATTAAAGCATGTCAACATATTCTGTTATACCAAATACACAAAATAATGATCTTTAAAATAGCATGATATGACCCCTTTAAGCTTTAAAGCGTTTCATCCAGGTCACCAGTAGCAAACAATGGAGCGACAAACAAAGTAACTACACCATTTCAAGCATTTTATCTGCGTTATATGTTCTGTAAAAAAATATCTGCCGATACCGATATATCAGTGACAGGCTCATATTGGCCGGCAATATCAGCAAAACCATATATCGGTCGGGCTCTAATATATACAATGTTTTTTTTTGGGGGGGGGGGGAAAGAATAAATTACATTAAAAAAAAATATTAAAACAAAAGACCATTATTTTAATTTGTAATTATATTTAATCATATTAATGTGTTTGCTGTACTTTTGATCAAATAAATTGAGCCATGGAGAGCATAAGAAACTTCTTTCATTAACACAAAAAAAACATCTTACCAACCCCAATCTTTTGTATAGCAATTTATGATTCAGGGGACTTCAGAGCGACATTGTCAATTTTTTTTCTTTTTGTCTTTTTGGAGCTTGTCAGCCACCAGACACTGTATGCATCCACTGCATTAAAAAGAGCAGCATGAACATGAAGCCTGATGAAATCAGCAAGCTTTTAACCTTTCAGTTCAAGAGCAGATGAATGAACGAGAGAGAAAGAGAAAGTGTGAATCTGTGTGGGTGTTCCCAAATACAATAAACTCAGAAATAATACAAGAAAGAACTTTATCAAAGATTTCAAGCACTGATGCAAACACGCGTTGCCTACAGTTACAAACTGAGCTTCAAAACTCACATTCAGACAAAAAGCAGACAATACAACGTCGTAAAGAAATGACGCATTGTTTTGTTTCAAAGTGATGCTCTAAATCCCATCAGAAGCTTCCTCATCTAATGAGGTCACTTCCTACTCGAAACAGGAGCTGATCTACAACCAGCTTCCTCTTTCCCCAAAGTCATTAAAAGAGTCTTCCTGCATTTTAGACATCTGGCTCATTGTCACCGTCAAGTCCAGTGAAGATTGCCTTTTTTGTACTAGTTTTACCTGGATAGAATTGCAGCATAGGAGTAGTATTGTGAATAGGGATGTAACGATTACCGGTTTGACGATAAATCGTGATAAAATACCCCACGGTTAGTAATACCATTTCATATTTTAATCATCACTATAACCGTATTCGATTACTGCGATTTGAACAACTGAGTATAAATAAATACTTTCCAGCACAGGTCTCCAGAGTGCGGCCAAATGGGCGCATTTTGCGACCATTTTTTCTGCCCGTGCGACTAAATTTTGTGTGCATTGTTTAACTCATAAGCGCTGCCATTTCTGTTGCATGTGAGAAACATCAAACAGCAAACGAAACTGAAAGCATAACGAAACCGCGCTACTCGTTTGAGCTGCGCAGTGGGCCAAAAAACGGACCGAATTAGCATGCCCTGCTGTAAATTTTGACCGGTTGATGAAAAGCAAGCTTATGTGGATTCTACACATTGAAACAATAAGATATCTAGTATTATTTATGGAGCAGATAAAATACATATAATAATTTATCAATTATAATTTTGACTTGACCCCTTTAAAAGCTGAAATGTGAGGTTTACCATTTATGAAACTTTTTCAAAGCTTTATTTGAACATTTACATTAGATATTTGAACATGCTATTAGATAAACTGTTGTCAGTCATGTTGTCATTTAAAATCCAAACATCATTGGTAATGTTATTGTTTTAGTTATGCAAACAAGAACATTTTATTTGTTGTTTGTTGATTTTAAATGTAAAACTTTGTGAAATGATTTATGTGACAGTACTTTTTGAACATTTCCAGCACATTTGAGCAATACCGTGATTATACTGATAACTGTGATCATTTTGGTCACCATAATCGTGATAAGAAATTTTCATACCGTCACATCCCTAATTGTGAATTAAAGATTCATGCACCCTATTTGTCGAAGCACGTGCACGATTCACCAGGCCTCGTCTACGACATATGTGGGTTTTCAATAAATGTGAGCATCAATATCAAGTAAAAAGGCATATAGTTGGGTCAGCAGAATATTACACCAAATCAAACAGGGAGAAAACTGTGCATCTCCACATGAGAACCATTTCTCTGTTGTTTCAATAGCGAAATTATTTCTCCTGATGTGACATCAATTGGCCATATTATCTGAGGAAGTCACATTCAGTACAAGCTCCACTGTGATGTTAAGCCACTACCAGAGACCGAACGACTGCAGATTTCAGATTATTCTATGGTCACCGCACTGAGATTTGACGATACGAGTATCGATACAGCTGGCCCAATATCGATATTGTGGCACGTGTGCAGCAGTGGACCACGCTTAATTTATTTTGGTCACCATAATCGTGATAAGAAATTTTCATACCGTCACATCCCTAATTGGGAATTAAAGATTCATGCACCCTATTTGTCGAAGCACGTGCACGATTCACCAGGCCTCGTCTACGACATATGTGGGTTTTCAATAAATGTGAGCATCAATATCAAGTAAAAAGGCATATAGTTGGGTCAGCAGAATATTACACCAAATCAAACAGGGAGAAAACTGTGCATCTCCACATGAGAACCATTTCTCTGTTGTTTCAATAGCGAAATTATTTCTCCTGATGTGACATAAATTGGCCATATTATCTGAGGAAGTCACATTCAGTACAAGCTCCACTGTGATGTTAAGCCACTACCAGAGACCGAACGACTGCAGATTTCAGATTATTCTATGGTCACCGCACTGAGATTTGACGATACGAGTATCGATACAGCTGGCCCAATATCGATATTGTGGCACGTGTGCAGCAGTGGACCACGCTTAATTTGAATACAAGAACAACGTTTAAAACGGAGTAAAAAAGTGCAAGGTTTCTAAAAAATAATGAATAGAGCATAATATATAGGCTACAACAAGGTTTAATCTGGTCGCAGAGGAACACAACCGGTAAAACAATTTATTAAAATACACACACAAACAAAACAACAACAACTACTCAACTAGACCCTAATTGAACAGTCAGTTTAGTACAGTGACTAGTTGTTGTATAAAAAAGCAAAACAGACAAAAAGATGAAAATCTCTGCTCCACCATTTAGAACAACATGAGAGGGCGTTATTAATAACAATTTTCATTATGGGGCGATTGTACCTTTACATCTGCAGTGAAATCATAAACAACACTCATAACTTTTTAACAATCTCGCAAAACACAAAACATTTATGACTTTCCTCGCCTTCGCTTGTTTTCTGTCAATCACTTCAAGGTGATTTCCCTCATTCAAGACCTAAAAACATCCTTCAACTCGCCGGTATCTACACCCAGTGTTATATTATAGTCAATCTTTATAACCGTTTTATACTTATGTGCTAATTAAAGGCTTACCTTTTGTCCTCATTGAGCTAGGTGACGGCAGACAAGCACACAGAGGTGCTAACAAACGCATGACGTACATGAGATGTACCACAACTGGGTGCCGTCATGAGTCTGTCAGATATCGTTGCCTCAAATTACAGGTTATTTTGTGTGCAAACACACATACACCCAGTCTCCCATCAGCAGACAGTGACGCAAGCAGACATGGTACGACTTAACCTTTTGCTGTACGGCGCTTTCACAATAGCATTCCACACATGCTCTAACAAACCAGTTTATCTGTTCAAAGAGGACTAGTGTAGAAACCTATACGCTAGCCTACTGTAGGAAGGCAATGATTCCCTCTCTGTCCAGTACGGTAGAACAAAAATAAGCCTATGGCCCTCACAGAGAAAGACAGGGTACTACACAATTGATTATCTAGAAAGCATAAAGGTATTGCATCAAAAACAGGAATTCTGATCCTAGATCAGACTCTTTTTCAAACGCAGACCCTCAAAAATCACAAAAAACTAAAGTGGTACTCTATGACTAATGTTTGTACAGTCAGTGTTTGGGATTGACAGCGGTATTTCATTGATTCTTTAGGCATGGAACAAATGCTGTAAAAACTGGAGAAAAGAAAAATGTGTCAAGGAATAATTTTTTGCTGAAACTGTTAATGTTCAGAGGTTTACCAAAAGTTTGAGGTCAGTAATATTTTTTTACATATTTGAAAGAAGCCTCGTGTTCACCAAGGCTTAAAAAAACAGTAGATACAGCATACCGTAATAGTGTGAAATATTCCAATTGTAAACATTTTTTTTTGTTCTTTTAGTTTTCAGCATTAATTCTTCAGTCTTCAGTGTCACACGATCTTTCCCAAATCATTCTAATACGTTGATTTGTTGCTCAAGAAAGGTTTCTTATTATCAATGTTGAAACTGCACTGCTTAATATTTTTGTGGGAATAAATCCTTTAGCATTCTTAAAATGCTAAATGAACAGCATTTTTTAAATAAAAATCTTTTCTAACAATATAAAATGTCTTCACTGTTCCATTTTGACTAATTTAAAGCATCCTTGACAAATAAATGCTGTGAAATGAATTTATTTAAAAATAAATGAATAAATAAAAAAATATAAAATAATATAAATAATAATAATACAAATTAATTAATTAATAAATAAATAAGAGACTGCATCATGATGTGTTAACAATACCATGTTTAGCACATCACTGGCTAATAACTGCCCACTCAGCTGATTTTATTTGTTACACACAATATTTCAGAATTCACACCAAGATATTTTTTAAGTTAATAGTTCACCCAAAAGCAGACTGTGATCATTTTCCAAACCTGCATGACTTTATCTCGCATGAAACACAAAGGAAATCATACAGTGATATATTCATATAGAAACTGTTTTTCATACAATAATTATGCATGTTGAGAGATCGAGAGAGAGAGAGAGAGAGGGTCACATCACAGTGGAGTCAGCTGTCTTAACCGTGGCTTGTGTACTGCAAACACATACCAGCTTCATCACTGTGTCTGTCACGCGACTCTGTTCCCCTTTCGGGCTCTGTCTTTACATTTATTTTGAAAGATGAAGCTCGCGATTATGGTAAGGGGCGTTACATTTCTGACGAGTGCTTGCGGTGTTCGGCCAATCACAATGCACTGGGTCAGCTGGCCAATCAGAGCAGACTGCGCTTGTCGGAAGGAGGGACTTTGTAGAAAACGAAGCGTTTGAGAGAGGCGGGGCATAGAGGACCTACAATAATGTACAGTATTTGAAAAATAATGTGTTTTTTGAACATTAAAGCATCTCAACATATTCTGTTACACCAAATACACAAAATAATGATCTTTTAAAAAAGCATCATATGACCCCTTTAACAGACTAATATATTGTCCAAACCAATTTATTGGCAAGAAACAGACCAAAGGAAATCAAGCAAAGAGAAAAATCCAAATCATCCTCACAATAACAAACAAAAACATCCAAGGTGTTTCCTAGCCTATAGCTCATGATGCTACAGGATGCAACATCCCTGCAACCCTTCTTAGGAAAAGTGGTTTGGATTTAATGGAAACTAAACTAAAAAAAAAGTTTCTCAAACACTTTTGAACCAAGAACCACTTTCATTAACCCCAGAACACCATGTGTATACAGTTGTGTTTGCATTCTACTATTTTGCTTTTTGCAGTGTGATTTTTGTATTTTCAACTCAAAAAGACCCCAGCCTGAAAAACACTGCTCTACACAATAACTACATGCTGTTCAAATGTTCAAATGCCCACTTCTACCAGGCATGCGTCTGTTTCCTCCACAGCGCCTGAACATTTTCCAAACGCATTATCCGTAAACTGTGCAGGCCTGGGCTGAACCCAGCAAACTTAAACAGTAGACAAATGTTCAGTGCCTCTATCCGTTCTCCTCATTCTCTCTAAATGCAGCACTGCACTCTTGGCCGTGTACGTTCCTTTGTTCAGTGGAGTGTCTGTGTCTGTCTAGTGAAGTGAGCTCTCCTGATCTGAGACCACCGCTGACATGGATCACACTCGCTCCTGTGTGTATGTGTGTGTGTGCGTCTGCAGTAGAAGGCTCTCCTGCTTGGCTACCAGAGTTGGCATGGTGTTCCCGCTCCTTAAATGCAAGACTAAACTCCTGTTTCTCTGTGTGTGTGTGTGTGTGTGTGTGTGTGTGTGTGTTTTGTTGGCATGGTGCTGCAGGCTTCTACAGGCCGCCAAAGGCCTGGCGCCATGGTGACATGATGTCAGACGACCAGCTGGTGAGAAGGGTGATGTGCACTGGCACGTAAGTGTGTGCACGTGCATGCATTCACACACAACCAGAGACACAATACAATACTTCATGTGCACAAGAGTCCCACCGTATATTTTAAAAATCGAACTATTAGTCGAACCTTAGAACCTTAAACACTTAAACACAAAAATAAATGCATAAATTCAAACTTCTCCAAGTGAATTTAGGCGTCACAACATTATAATGTGCAGTTAAAAAAGTTATTTGTCTTATGACACGTCAGCATCTACAGGTATTTTCATAGCAAGATTGATAAAAATATGTAAAATAAATAAATGGGTAAATGAACAAATAATTAAGCATTTTAAGATAAGAGATAGACTAAAGATAGAAAGACAGAGAAAGATAAACTTTCTAGATCTTCTGCTATAGACACTTCTATAAACATCCCTTAAAGAACTTTCTGGGTGTAAAAAAGCCTTCAGCAGAAGGAAGTCTTTCCGGCTTGATCAACATCTTGACCCGTATCAAACAAGACACTATGGATAGTATGGACTACTTCACATTAACTATCAAAAACACTCTTGTAATTTGCTATTCGGTTTCATATAGATCCAGATTTTCAGGACACACACACAAAAACACAGACAGACATCCAACAAAATGACACTGTTAAATTCGGGTACATTTAGCAGACTGGCACACAAACCCCCACACACACTTATGAATTGGCACACAGATGCTCTGGCCCAAACTGCTCTTGGCATGGTGGGTGCAAGCTGGCACAGCTGGACCTCTCCATATCCCACAGAGGTTGAAACTGTGAACACATACACCATAAATGACTAAGCTTTAGGTCAGCAGTGCCCCCTATCAGTACCATATCCGCACAAGGGGACTGAAAAAGAGAGAGATCAGTCTTGTTAACACATGAGATTATTTCTAAAAGAGAAAAAGAGAAGGAGGGAAGTAGGAAGGCAAAAGCCAACCGAAAAAAAACAACAACTATTTAACACCTTTCCAATGTAGATTCAAGTGCAGCCAATACAGTAAGGATGAGATCAGAGCTGAGATGATCGCACACTGTATTTACCGTGACACTACAAGTAAGGAATAATTGACAATGGTATGTCGAATTATTGAAAATATCAACAGACCAGAAAAAATTATTCCACATATACCACCATAACCACACCTCAAGACATTGTTCAGATGTTTTAGATGTCAGGTTTTTGTCTAATTCTTACACATCTCTTCCCAAGTGTCCTTTGCTAATTCCAAAACATAATTTTAAAGCTAGTAACAGAGGCTTGAGCCATTGATATGTAAACGAATGCAGTTATTAGAGAAAGAGAGACAGCAAGATTAAGTGTGTGAATTATCTAAATCTACGCATCTGTCAACAGTGTTCGGCAACCGACTCTTTACTAATAGCTAAATTAAGTTTAACTGCATCAAAAACAGGTAACACTTATACCCTCGACTCTGAAAAATGTCATGTAGCCTTTCAGTTCCAAACTATTTTATCGAAAAAGTCAAGTGTGTGTGTGTACTGTGGATGAGGTTCCTCACGTGATTCAAGATAGCAGTTACGCTTTTTTCCAATGTTAAGTACTACAGACCCTCGCACCTCCCAATAATTAGGCAATCTCCCAAAGCCACTAGAAGGCAAGCCTGCAAAGCTTATAATTTAATGAATCGACAGCCTATCAGTTAATCTCTAACATGTTTTACACTAAGCAAAACTTTTGAATTAACCTATATTTAGAGTTTACACCGAAAAATACAGTTTTGTAAGAGAAGTCGCTGACTTTTTGTGACCGATGGGATTCAGCTTATGGCACTTCTCATTCATTCCTATGGTATCAGTTAGGGATGCACCGAATGTGCGGCAACCAAAATTATTCGGCCGTAAATAGCAAAAACAGCAGAACAAGCGAAAAGACCAAAATTTTACCGAACAATGATATGACGCAATCAAATAGCAACCATTGTAGAGTGAAAGGCGCACACTCTTTATAATGCATCAAATATGCCATAGGCCTACGTGTGGAAGCATTTAAAACTGCCCGAGAAAGACGCAAAAATCATTAAGCACCGACAGCGAGAGACTGTTTAGTCTTTGATGGGTGATTGTTGCTGGTTACTGTATGATGATTGAAATTGCGAAATGGCCTTAAACAATTAGTAATTAAACTGCAGAATATTATGTTTTCTAATACACGTACGAATTGCATGTATTCTGACAGCGCTGCACGAGCTCGCGTCGGATCTGCTTGTAGTTAACAAGGATTCAAAGTCCAAAGTGCAAGGAAAATCTGCGCTGAAAGTGTTACTCTTCAGTTGCTCAGTCACATTTTTATGAATTTTATAAAAGGCATGTGACAATGCGATACGTGCAACATATTCGTAATGAGACTCATTTATAAATCTGCTGTTGTCAACAAAAAGAAGCATTGAGGTCTTCCTGCGTGTCTGCCAAAATAAAAGTTGAGAAAAAGCATGTTAGTATTGTAATTTTACTGTTGTTCTATAAAATAAAATAAAACGTAAGACAACAATAATGATAATAATAATTACAACAGCTCTGTTAATACATTTATTATAACATTCGCAGCAAGGTTATTATGGTTTTGAATTTTTAAAAATGGTTTAATGTAATATCGTTTTCAAATTTGCTATAAAATTTAGTTTAGTTTTTATTAGTTTCATTCATATTTTTGTTAGTTTTAATTTAGTTTTTATTTTGTGAACGCATTTTTATTTAGTTTTTAAATAGTTTAGTTTCAGTTTTAGTTTCAGTTTTAATTAATTTAGCAGAATTAACACATCACTTCCAGAGCGCAGGCCAAAACAAGACGTAGGCATAATTTAACCTTAGTGAGGCAAACATATAACGACAAAATTAACACATGCTGAAATTGATTAGATAGTAAAAGTATACAAATATACGCCAAAGAAAGCAGGCAAGCCTTTTTACTAAATTAATCTACACGTCACGCTTAATGTCATATCCAATGATGTGTGTTGAGATATTTAGTATGAAAATAAATGTAGCCTGATTTGGTTATATGTGTTTTCTTATTTAACCATAATCATGATATTGTAACTGTGGTGTCTTGCTCACTTTTCCGTGAACAGCCGTGCATCAATCAAAACTGGGACTAATGAAATTCAATAATAACGGCAATTGCATTTAACAGTAAAGGCTTATATTTTAGAATTATAAGAGTGTGTATGATATGATTTAGCCAATGCACATTTGTTCAAAAGCCTGGCAGAGTGATCACAAGATGCTAGGCAAAACTTTTGCGTTTTTTACAGAAAGGATGCGCGTTCTCATCTTATTTTCTGTTAATTATGTTGCGCTGCATGTCTGTTTTTCTTCAAAGCACCAACTTAGAATGCCAAATGTTGGTTTGATTGCTTGTGTTAGGCTACATGATAAAAATAAATAATCTTGCTTACCTGATGTAATAGATTTCATGCGAGTGCGGTTCGGGTCGCGACTCGCGGTCTTTATGTCAAACGGTTCTCGTCTGGTACAGAATTAAATTAGTGCTGCTGTCAGATAATGGGTCGGTGGTTCTGTTAAGTACTGCTGGTGCACATTTACCAAACAGGACCCGTGCAGGCTTTAAACTGCTTTGCGTCTCTCCATCAGATAACTCCATGTGCGTGATGCGCTATTACAGGTCGCCTATTTCCCTAAACCTCCACACAGCTCATTAGGGCTGTGCAATATATCGAAATTATCAAAATATCGCAAATGTACATATCGCAATATGCATATCGCTACAGCTTGTAATATTTGGGGCCATGAACAAAAGACAGAGAAAATCCCTCACTGCTCTTACCTAAATCACTTTTGTAGCTTAAATAAGAATAAGTGCATATTGAATTCAAAGAGTAAATACTAAGCAGTGTTTTATTTTTACTTTTTATTATTCAGTTCCTAAACTCATGTTAAAATGATTACACTAATGTTAAAATGCCATTTTTATGTAATGCTCGGGTAAAACACATACCGTTCACTTTCAGAAGTTGTTGTAGGGGTGCTTTCTTATTAGAAACAGAATGAGCTTTATTCACCACTTAAGTGTGCGCAAACACAAGGAATTTGTTGTGGTTTTACAGGAACTCTTGGTACATACATACATACAAATAACCATACATACATACAAATATATATATATATATATATATATATATATATATATATATGAAATAGTTAAGGAATCAGAACTAGAATCATTCAATCGCTTATGATTCCCATCCCTCCTCTGCACTGTCTGTGTGACGCTCAAAAATACTTGAACTTGGTGAATATGTAAGCCAAGACAGACAAGATGGTTGGGGCCTTTATCTACATGATGAACCAATATTATTTCACAGTCCCACTGCGCAGTAGCTTGAACAATATTACAATACGAAAACAAACACCGGCTGTACAGAAGGTAAAGGAGTATCCCTGATCCTAATACCCAATTCCAAAAAAAATCTTGGCAAAATAGCAAGCGCACTAAGATTAACAGAGTAGTATGGTTTCGCGCAGATTAAAATTAGTCTTTTTGGTTAAAGCTGCTCTGGATGACAGCTGTGAGGGTGGACAAATGGCCCGCTGACCTGTAAGGGAGAAGCCAGCGAGACTGTGTCAGGACAGGGTTACTTGGTCACCAGTGAGAAACCGTGAGACCAAAAAGCTAATTTCTGCAGTGCAGCGCTCAGTGGCTCAGATTAGCATTTAATGATGCTTGCATACTGAGAGCAGTACTCCCTCAGACAAATACGGTTACGAATACTGCTAGCCAGCAAAAGAGTCCTAAAAAGTCTTGAGTCTGCTAATGCAAATATGGTTACAACCAGTGTTGGGGAGTAACTAGTTACATGTAATGGCGTTACGTAATTTAATTACAAAATAAATGTAACTGTAATCAGTTACAGTTACTAAGAAAAAAAGTGTAATTAAATTAGTTACTTATGAAAATGTTACCGATTACAAAGGGGATTACATTTGAATATTTACACACATCCACATACAGATTTAATAGATTTCTTTCCCAAATTGCACGGATTACGCTGGGACATACAGCCCTATAATTTCCGCGATGCAGAAAACACAGACTGGTTTGTAGAATCCAGTCATAAAAACGGAAATCCTATAGCCTAACGCGAACAGAATATGCCACATTTTGGATGAATAAATCAAAAGTAGGTCAGTACACTTGAATCAAAATGCGATAAGGACTATATTAAAATATTAAGCCACAAAAAGACAATATATGAATCCTACACGTTCTGCGTGTCTGTGGAAATCAGGCGCGGACTGGCCATCGGGAGAACCGGGACAATTCCCGGTGGCCTGGCAGCCGATTTGCCCCGCTATTTTAATATTATTATTGTATAGTTGCCTGCCGAATGTACTAAAGCGATTATTTCCAAATTCGCCATTCGATAATTAAATCTCTAATAAATCATGAATCAAGTCGTGACTGGAAATGCTTCGGCTCGCGTGCTCTCCACGCCTCCGCCAAACGGTTTGGATCAGAGTAATCAATGCGAGAGAGAGAATGGAGTAGACTCTGGAAGCGAACAGGTGGAGCAGAGAAGCAAAACTACTGTTCAGGGTTTCAAGTTCAGGTCAGTTTCATCTGTAAATATGCTATTGTAGTTTTTTCTGTGTTTACTTTTAAGCAGCAGCAGCCCATTGCTCATCAGTCATCACTCAAAATACTGTATAAAGGACATCATTATTATCTATTGTAATGTTACAGTAGTAATTTAGCAGACAAATAATCATATTTTATAATAGGTTTAGGGGGAGCTAGGGCAGACAACAACACAACCCTTACGAAAATTAACAATGATTTTACTATAAATCCAAAGACAATGGTTACTATTGTTAAACCATGGTAACCACAAATTAACCATAGTTTTTGCTACACTAACCATAGTTTAACCATGGAATTTTTGTAAAAATAAATACAAATGGTAATCCATTTACCAAAAAAAATAAAACATGGTTACGGTACTTTTACTATAATAAAAGCATGGTTAATTTTTGTAAGGGGAAAAAACATGACTCATGTTCAGTATTAGGATTTTTCTATAAAGATATTGTAGTGATTTACTAATTTTGACATGTAGGCAATTTAGAAAGTGTTTTGTTAAAATCGTGAGTATTAAAGTCATGTGAGATAGATATCAGGGCAAAATAAAGAGACTGAAAAGAAAAATGGAAGTGAAGGTGCAGTTCAGGAGAGAACTTTTAATTAATTTGCATGTCCCCAACCTAAGGATCTAAACCTTTTTTATGTAACCGTATTTTAGAGTTGATGTATATGCTTTTATTTATTATTATTTTTTTAATTAACTTTTTTTTCCCCCAAACCATTGTTAGATGCAGTGTTCCCTGTAGTTATGCAAAGATTTGGTTTCAAAAACAGTATCATTAAACTATTTCTTATGATTTTAAATCTGCATTGAACTTCAGATCAATCTCAAAGTAAACGGCGGTACTAAAGTCTGATTTTGTGGTGGATGTGTTCAAATTTTATCATCTTAATTCAAGTGATGAAGGATTTTGAAAGTCTGACAGTGTTGAGCACTACTGTAAGGTTAACCCTGCATTGTGTAAATGTTTGAAAATGATTAACAGTTGCAAATAAACAGTCATTAGAAATTTAGAAAAGTAATCAAAAAGTAATCAGTTACATTAATAAAGTAATTGAAAAAGTTACACTACTATTACATTTTAAATAGGGTAACTTGTAATCTGTAACCTATTACATTTCCAAAGTAACCTTCCCAACACTACCGTTGGCTAAATAGTTTTTTTATAAAAATGCTAATACAAATGCTTTTGTAAGTCCACAAAAAAAAGTTAGCATCAATCAAGAGTTTTGAAATATATTGCTAAGAAATATGCTGATAAACACTGCTAAAACAAATGCTAATTGTATTATGACCAGTGTTGGGTGTAACACGTTACTAAGTTCCTGTAATTAACTTACTTATTTCACAGAAAAAAGTAAAGGGATTACTGTTCATTTTTAGGTAATTTAACTTAATTGCAAGTTACTTATAAAGTACTTGCAATACAGCTGTTTTAACTGAAAGAAACTTGCACTGACATACCTTAACATGTCAGTGCAACACCAGTAATGTTTTCTTATAAGGGACATTTATAAAAATTACTTGTTTCAGTTTTCTTAAAGTCGGCACGAAACGGAAGTTGCGATAGTCTTTTCTTCCCTACTGTGACCAAGCGGCAACCTTCCGCTCTCTCTCGTGAAACCAACATGGAAGTGACTAAAACTGCAATTCATCGACTGGCTGCTAGAGGCTGGCTCCAAAAAGGGAGTCAATCCCATAGACTCCCCATGTTAAAATGCCCAACTTTACAGCAGAAAATATATATATTTACAGCCTGGTACAAAAAGTGGTTTTGGTCTATATAGCTAATTTTTCCCTTCATGACAACTGTGAGGGGGGTGAATTTTTAATAACTCATCCGTTTAAATTATATTAAGCCTTAAAGTTCAGCATAATTAATGGCGTGGCCACTTGAGTGACAGGTGGATTGCCGCAGCAGTCACCACCGTCAAGCTAGGTGGGCGTGGTTTCAGCAACCAGCTCCCGCCTCTTTGCCCATTTTCGATTATCTGGGAGTGACGCACGGTGAAGTGCTGCCAAGATAGCAACGGCTGGATCCGCCAACTTTATGCTTCAAAAGCGCTCTTCAGAAACCTACGGGTGACGTCACGGACACTACGTCCATGTTTTTATACAATCTATGACTGTGACGTATATCAGAGTGAAACAGCTTCTGAAATGTAGGGTGGGATTTCACCCTTCACAGGGAGTTTGATTAACAGGCCATAATGACCAACAAGACAGAGCAGGTTACTTTTGGAATGAAAAGTCTCAGCTTTCAAATGTTGTAATTTTTAAAGAAATACAAACAATAAATATCATTTTTGTGTCTCTTTAAATGTGACCTATCGCTGTAGTGCCTCAGTTCTGACGAAGTGTGTTAAAAGCCTGGTCATTGGACAGTCAGTAAAGTCCAACCCATTTTCCGAGTCTGACGTCATGAAGAGAAGAAACGTCATGGAGAGGGGGAGGGGAGGTTAATGTTTTTGATTAAAGATTACAAGTGCAAATGATTAAAATAAATTTTTTTAAAAATTGTAATGTGCTCGGATAAATCATTTATAATAAATACTTCAAAACTGTGTAAAAAAAATTAGAATTGTTATTTCTGATTTCATGGTGACTAAGCTTTTTTTTCAGATATTTTGCAGAGTAATTATATTTGTTAACTAGAGATGCACCGATTGCAATTTTCTTGGCCGATTCCAATTTAGGGTTAGGTTAGGTTAGGTATTACAGCCGTTTTAAATCTAAAAGGCTAAACTATTCCATGTTCAACTCAAACTGAAAGAATTAAGTTTCATTTCTATTGTCTATGCATCATAGATGTAATTAACGATTCTAATAATTAAGTTACTTATTGAGTAATTAAATTACTTTTCAGACAGAGTAATTAGTACATTTAAATACAATATTAATGATGCAATCATTAATAAACTTTAGTAAAGCAACTTACCCAACACTGATTATGACTAAGTGCAAGTGCAAAAAAATGATGTTTTTAAATTATTTCATACTGATATAAAAAAGATTTTCGGTTAAAATGCTAGAGATTTGATCATGTGTGTGCACTTTACCACTGTTTATTACACGGCTCTGTGGAATACTTGATTCTGATTGGTCAGTCGCGACATTCCACGGTATGCTATCCCTCGATAACAACCTGTAAAAGCTAATAACACAGGCTCATCCGGGTAACAGCAGTCGGCGCTGTACTCTTGCTTGAACTATTTTTTCTTGGTGGAAGCTTTGCGTTTGTTTAGCTAATAAAATATTAAAACTCGATTCAAAATGGTGTACAATTATTTAATTATGTCATCCTGGTATCGTGGACTTGCTCTCGTTTCATACAAACGCAGCTGCTGCCATTTTGCTACGATTGTTTTGTACGCTGTAATGGATTATAAGAGAACTAACAAACTGGTAAGGTTTTAAAACATTTTCGTCTTAATTCTTTTATTGCCTTAATTATTTTTGTGGTGAAAGGTTGTGTAATAAGTGGTTTGACTGCACCGTTTCCCTTAAATGTCCATCTAGTTTGAATTTGCCACTTGCTCGCAACTGCTGTCTTCACAGAAGCTTTGCGTTCAAATATTTCAACTCAAATCAATATTTTGTGTCTAATTATTTACTTATGTGGCAAGTAGCCATGTAATAAGCGGGATAATGTACATCCAGCCGGTTGTTATCTCAGAATAAACCCCTTCAGGCTAATACAAGATCACCTGATCCTGATCACCCTGCCGAGGTTTATTCTGAGATAACAACCGGCTGGATGTACATTATCCCTTACATAAATGTTGTTTGCAAAAGGTAGAAGCTCTTGCTCTCTTCATTCGCTTGAGGCTACAATTCGGCTAACAGAGTTGGTGAACTGCAGGTCGATGTAATGTTGCTAGATTCTGTCTGAGAACATACAATGATTATACTATTACACAACACTCAACTTCTAATCTGCACTTTAAACTACAAATAAAATTTCAGGGCATTTTCTGAACGGTTTAATAGATATACTCCCAAACACTCTACCAGCAAACCAGCAAAAGGTCAAATGAAAAGACTGAAGAAAATTACTCTCACAAAACCGTACTATGGCAGGACCAAGGTATGGCAGCATAGGCTGGTTTTCGCCGTTTTCTTCAAAGAATGGTACAAAAAAATTTAAAAACAACGGCAAAAATCATCACACTAAACTACATTTTGATAATGCTGTGAAGTAAACAAACACAATGCAAATACAAGTATAGGCTTCTGCTTTGTCTAACACAAACTGAATTAGATTATAATGAGTTCAATCTATGTCAGTGTACAAGAGAGTAATGCATTTTAGGCCCCGTTTACAAGTTCAGTCTTGGGTGATCTGATTACAAGTGCTCAGACCTACATGCAACACACCAGAATGTTTTGTGATCCAAACCGTAGTGGGAGGCAGTCCATATCGCATTTACACTAATGCATTCTGATGCAGCAACGCCTACTCATCTGTCAATCAACCACTGCACTCATCTGTCAATCAAGCAATGGTTTTAAAATTTGCTATTTATGTGTAACTTAGAAATACTGATAAATTATGGAAAACTCATCTAAAAAAAAAATGCACAAGATTTCACAGAGCCTCTCCAGTCAATATGTATTGACACAGATCAGAAGCGCACACCTAAAGTTTAGCAAATATAGTTCAAAAACAAGAACTATTATTAAAAAAAGAGAGAGAGAGAGAGAGAGAGAGAGAGAGAGAGAGAGAGAGAGAGAGAGAGAGAGAGAGAGAGAGAGAGACAGGACAGTAGTAATTTAGCAGACAAATAATCATATTTTATAATAGGTTTAGGGGGAGCTAGGGCAGACAACAACACAACCCTTACGAAAATTAACGATCATTTTACTATAAATCCAAAGACAATGGTTACTATTGTTAAACCATGGTAACCACAAATTAACCATAGTTTTTGCTACACTAACCATAGTTTAACCATGGAATTTTTGTAAAAATAAATACAAATGGTAATCCATTTACCAAAAAAAATAAAACATGGTTACGGTACTTTTACTATAATAAAAGCATGGTTAATTTTTGTAAGGGGAAAAAACATGACTCATGTTCAGTATTAGGATTTTTCTATAAAGATATTGTAGTGATTTACTAATTTTGACATGTAGGCAATTTAGAAAGTGTTTTGTTAAAATCGTGAGTATTAAAGTCATGTGAGATAGATATCAGGGCAAAATAAAGAGACTGAAAAGAAAAATGGAAGTGAAGGTGCAGTTCAGGAGAGAACTTTTAATTAATTTGCATGTCCCCAACCTAAGGATCTAAACCTTTTTTATGTAACCGTATTTTAGAGTTGATGTATATGCTTTTATTTATTATTATTTTTTTAATTAACTTTTTTTTCCCCCAAACCATTGTTAGATGCAGTGTTCCCTGTAGTTATGCAAAGATTTGGTTTCAAAAACAGTATCATTAAACTATTTCTTATGATTTTAAATCTGCATTGAACTTCAGATCAATCTCAAAGTAAACGGCGGTACTAAAGTCTGATTTTGTGGTGGATGTGTTCAAATTTTATCATCTTAATTCAAGTGATGAAGGATTTTGAAAGTCTGACAGTGTTGAGCACTACTGTAAGGTTAACCCTGCATTGTGTAAATGTTTGAAAATGATTAACAGTTGCAAATAAACAGTCATTAGAAATTTAGAAAAGTAATCAAAAAGTAATCAGTTACATTAATAAAGTAATTGAAAAAGTTACACTACTATTACATTTTAAATAGGGTAACTTGTAATCTGTAACCTATTACATTTCCAAAGTAACCTTCCCAACACTACCGTTGGCTAAATAGTTTTTTTATAAAAATGCTAATACAAATGCTTTTGTAAGTCCACAAAAAAAAGTTAGCATCAATCAAGAGTTTTGAAATATATTGCTAAGAAATATGCTGATAAACACTGCTAAAACAAATGCTAATTGTATTATGACCAGTGTTGGGTGTAACACGTTACTAAGTTCCTGTAATTAACTTACTTATTTCACAGAAAAAAGTAAAGGGATTACTGTTCATTTTTAGGTAATTTAACTTAATTGCAAGTTACTTATAAAGTACTTGCAATACAGCTGTTTTAACTGAAAGAAACTTGCACTGACATACCTTAACATGTCAGTGCAACACCAGTAATGTTTTCTTATAAGGGACATTTATAAAAATTACTTGTTTCAGTTTTCTTAAAGTCGGCACGAAACGGAAGTTGCGATAGTCTTTTCTTCCCTACTGTGACCAAGCGGCAACCTTCCGCTCTCTCTCGTGAAACCAACATGGAAGTGACTAAAACTGCAATTCATCGACTGGCTGCTAGAGGCTGGCTCCAAAAAGGGAGTCAATCCCATAGACTCCCCATGTTAAAATGCCCAACTTTACAGCAGAAAATATATATATTTACAGCCTGGTACAAAAAGTGGTTTTGGTCTATATAGCTAATTTTTCCCTTCATGACAACTGTGAGGGGGGTGAATTTTTAATAACTCATCCGTTTAAATTATATTAAGCCTTAAAGTTCAGCATAATTAATGGCGTGGCCACTTGAGTGACAGGTGGATTGCCGCAGCAGTCACCACCGTCAAGCTAGGTGGGCGTGGTTTCAGCAACCAGCTCCCGCCTCTTTGCCCATTTTCGATTATCTGGGAGTGACGCACGGTGAAGTGCTGCCAAGATAGCAACGGCTGGATCCGCCAACTTTATGCTTCAAAAGCGCTCTTCAGAAACCTACGGGTGACGTCACGGACACTACGTCCATGTTTTTATACAATCTATGACTGTGACGTATATCAGAGTGAAACAGCTTCTGAAATGTAGGGTGGGATTTCACCCTTCACAGGGAGTTTGATTAACAGGCCATAATGACCAACAAGACAGAGCAGGTTACTTTTGGAATGAAAAGTCTCAGCTTTCAAATGTTGTAATTTTTAAAGAAATACAAACAATAAATATCATTTTTGTGTCTCTTTAAATGTGACCTATCGCTGTAGTGCCTCAGTTCTGACGAAGTGTGTTAAAAGCCTGGTCATTGGACAGTCAGTAAAGTCCAACCCATTTTCCGAGTCTGACGTCATGAAGAGAAGAAACGTCATGGAGAGGGGGAGGGGAGGTTAATGTTTTTGATTAAAGATTACAAGTGCAAATGATTAAAATAAATTTTTTTAAAAATTGTAATGTGCTCGGATAAATCATTTATAATAAATACTTCAAAACTGTGTAAAAAAAATTAGAATTGTTATTTCTGATTTCATGGTGACTAAGCTTTTTTTTCAGATATTTTGCAGAGTAATTATATTTGTTAACTAGAGATGCACCGATTGCAATTTTCTTGGCCGATTCCAATTTAGGGTTAGGTTAGGTTAGGTATTACAGCCGTTTTAAATCTAAAAGGCTAAACTATTCCATGTTCAACTCAAACTGAAAGAATTAAGTTTCATTTCTATTGTCTATGCATCATAGATGTAATTAACGATTCTAATAATTAAGTTACTTATTGAGTAATTAAATTACTTTTCAGACAGAGTAATTAGTACATTTAAATACAATATTAATGATGCAATCATTAATAAACTTTAGTAAAGCAACTTACCCAACACTGATTATGACTAAGTGCAAGTGCAAAAAAATGATGTTTTTAAATTATTTCATACTGATATAAAAAAGATTTTCGGTTAAAATGCTAGAGATTTGATCATGTGTGTGCACTTTACCACTGTTTATTACACGGCTCTGTGGAATACTTGATTCTGATTGGTCAGTCGCGACATTCCACGGTATGCTATCCCTCGATAACAACCTGTAAAAGCTAATAACACAGGCTCATCCGGGTAACAGCAGTCGGCGCTGTACTCTTGCTTGAACTATTTTTTCTTGGTGGAAGCTTTGCGTTTGTTTAGCTAATAAAATATTAAAACTCGATTCAAAATGGTGTACAATTATTTAATTATGTCATCCTGGTATCGTGGACTTGCTCTCGTTTCATACAAACGCAGCTGCTGCCATTTTGCTACGATTGTTTTGTACGCTGTAATGGATTATAAGAGAACTAACAAACTGGTAAGGTTTTAAAACATTTTCGTCTTAATTCTTTTATTGCCTTAATTATTTTTGTGGTGAAAGGTTGTGTAATAAGTGGTTTGACTGCACCGTTTCCCTTAAATGTCCATCTAGTTTGAATTTGCCACTTGCTCGCAACTGCTGTCTTCACAGAAGCTTTGCGTTCAAATATTTCAACTCAAATCAATATTTTGTGTCTAATTATTTACTTATGTGGCAAGTAGCCATGTAATAAGCGGGATAATGTACATCCAGCCGGTTGTTATCTCAGAATAAACCTCGGCAGGGTGATCAGGATCAGGTGATCTTGTATTAGCCTGAAGGGGTTTATTCTGAGATAACAACCGGCTGGATGTACATTATCCCTTACATAAATGTTGTTTGCAAAAGGTAGAAGCTCTTGCTCTCTTCATTCGCTTGAGGCTACAATTCGGCTAACAGAGTTGGTGAACTGCAGGTCGATGTAATGTTGCTAGATTCTGTCTGAGAACATACAATGATTATACTATTACACAACACTCAACTTCTAATCTGCACTTTAAACTACAAATAAAATTTCAGGGCATTTTCTGAACGGTTTAATAGATATACTCCCAAACACTCTACCAGCAAACCAGCAAAAGGTCAAATGAAAAGACTGAAGAAAATTACTCTCACAAAACCGTACTATGGCAGGTATGGCAGCATAGGCTGGTTTTCGCCGTTTTCTTCAAAGAATGGTACAAAAAAATTTAAAAACAACGGCAAAAATCATCACACTAAACTACATTTTGATAATGCTGTGAAGTAAACAAACACAATGCAAATACAAGTATAGGCTTCTGCTTTGTCTAACACAAACTGAATTAGATTATAATGAGTTCAATCTATGTCAGTGTACAAGAGAGTAATGCATTTTAGGCCCCGTTTACAAGTTCAGTCTTGGGTGATCTGATTACAAGTGCTCAGACCTACATGCAACACACCAGAATGTTTTGTGATCCAAACCGTAGTGGGAGGCAGTCCATATCGCATTTACACTAATGCATTCTGATGCAGCAACGCCTACTCATCTGTCAATCAACCACTGCACTCATCTGTCAATCAAGCAATGGTTTTAAAATTTGCTATTTATGTGTAACTTAGAAATACTGATAAATTATGGAAAACTCATCTAAAAAAAAAATGCACAAGATTTCACAGAGCCTCTCCAGTCAATATGTATTGACACAGATCAGAAGCGCACACCTAAAGTTTAGCAAATATAGTTCAAAAACAAGAACTATTATTAAAAAAAGAGAGAGAGAGAGAGAGAGAGAGAGAGAGAGAGAGAGAGAGAGAGAGAGAGAGAGAGAGACACACGGCGTGCAGCTGCTCAGTCAAGACTTGTGTTACGAGAGAGAGAGAGAAAGAGAGAGAGAGAGAGAGAGAGACCAGCTTGTGAGTAAAGTCGATCACAAGCGGTCAGAGGAGACACATCCATTGGGACTACTTGTGATCAGATACACCTAGACATATGTTAATGCCAGGTGTAAACAGGGCCTTCATTGCATCAGGAATGATAACTTACTCATTTACAGATATCCTTGTTTAACCCTCTTAGCGCCAAAGTCGCAAAATTGCGACGTCATACTTAATCAAATAGACTGAAGTTCCTAATATGGTGGGAACTCATTTGTATTCCCTACCACTAGATGGAAGACATGTAGTACTTCGATTCTAGACCGAAATTACGTCACCTTCCTATTCAAAGTGTTTGAGGAAAGAGCAGAGCAAATGAGCTATCGTGTCATTGATGCGGAATCAGTTCAGTTCATAGCGTGCGGGTAAGCGGTGAGATTTGTGAGAGAAAAATGACGATCGGTCATCTAATAATCGCGCTTCTCCCGGTACATCTTTGCAAGCGCCACCGTAAAAGGCGAGAGTGTTCACGAAGCACAAACAAGTGATTATTTCGATCCTTTGCCCAACGGGGATGGGAGTGGCAGGGCAATATCTATTATTTCCTGAATATTATTGATGAACTGATCAAAAAGTAGGCTACTGTTCACATGTGTTTTACTACTATATAGAGTAGTAATATAGTAATAATTTAGTACTTTCTCCTGTTTTATTGTTGGTTTCCTCTTTTCTGATCATTTGGAATGAGGATTAAAAGCCAAAAAAAACATCAATTCAATATCTATTATTTCCTGAATATTATGTCATTCAAGAGGGCCTCCCCCTGTTGATGTCATAATATGCCAATTAGATGAGTATATTTACACCCCACATGAACTTTCGATCATGCCCAACATTTTTCTAATTTACATTAGATCTCTATCTTTAAGCCCTTTCAAGCCACGAGCTTTTGAAATCTTGATGTCAAAATCCAGCATTTTTCCCAAAAAAAACCTGGCGCCTAAAGAGTTAACAAAACCGTATTTGATAAGCATATTTTGCAAGTGCAACAAATTATTTAAACTGGAAATAATTTGCCATCAAATAACATAACAGGATCCATCAATGTACAACTATCAGTGTTGAACCCTAAAGTTGACATGAAATGAAAATACAACCTATTAATTTCTAAATGCGTTATTAATCTTATTGCGAGCGATTCATCTATGCATGGTTTTAAAAATTGAGCTTATAATTTTGAATCAAAACATCACTAAAATGACACTCTACTCTTCAGTGACACATACCGGACTTCTATCATTTAATCAGCTCAAACTCTGCCCCTTTTTTCAATCAAATGTAAGGTTCTATTCACATCAACAACCAATATAAGCAAGTACCTGCCTTACTTTTTTTTCCTGTTTCACTTCTTACATCTTACATTACTACTAGAGCCCGACCGATATGGTTTTTTTGGGGCAGATACCGATATTAGGGAGTAAAAAAAAGGCCGATCTTCTTTGTGTATATTATAGTACAGTATTTGCAAGCGCCACCGTAAAAGGCGAGAGTGTTCACGAAGCACAAACAAGTGATTATTTCGATCCTTTGCCCAACGGGGATGGGAGTGGCAGGGCAATATCTATTATTTCCTGAATATTATTGATGAACTGATCAAAAAGTAGGCTACTGTTCACATGTGTTTTACTACTATATAGAGTAGTAATATAGTAATAATTTAGTACTTTCTCCTGTTTTATTGTTGGTTTCCTCTTTTCTGATCATTTGGAATGAGGATTAAAAGCCAAAAAAAACATCAATTCAATATCTATTATTTCCTGAATATTATGTCATTCAAGAGGGCCTCCCCCTGTTGATGTCATAATATGCCAATTAGATGAGTATATTTACACCCCACATGAACTTTCGATCATGCCCAACATTTTTCTAATTTACATTAGATCTCTATCTTTAAGCCCTTTCAAGCCACGAGCTTTTGAAATCTTGATGTCAAAATCCAGCATTTTTCCCAAAAAAAACCTGGCGCCTAAAGAGTTAACAAAACCGTATTTGATAAGCATATTTTGCAAGTGCAACAAATTATTTAAACTGGAAATAATTTGCCATCAAATAACATAACAGGATCCATCAATGTACAACTATCAGTGTTGAACCCTAAAGTTGACATGAAATGAAAATACAACCTATTAATTTCTAAATGCGTTATTAATCTTATTGCGAGCGATTCATCTATGCATGGTTTTAAAAATTGAGCTTATAATTTTGAATCAAAACATCACTAAAATGACACTCTACTCTTCAGTGACACATACCGGACTTCTATCATTTAATCAGCTCAAACTCTGCCCCTTTTTTCAATCAAATGTAAGGTTCTATTCACATCAACAACCAATATAAGCAAGTACCTGCCTTACTTTTTTTTCCTGTTTCACTTCTTACATCTTACATTACTACTAGAGCCCGACCGATATGGTTTTTTTGGGGCAGATACCGATATTAGGGAGTAAAAAAAAGGCCGATCTTCTTTGTGTATATTATAGTACAGTACCAGTCAAAAGTTTGGACACTTTCCCATTCGTGTGTCCAAACATTTGACTGGTACTATATATAGAATACAGTATATACATAAACAGAATATATATACATAAACACATTTTTTGCAATGATCACACAAATGTGGTGATCCAACACTTATAATGACCTGACAAAGATATGTAATGATGGAGGCAGGGCATTTAACAATTTAACAATAAACTTTATTATCCAAAATGAGTCTGACACCAGTGCACTGAACAGTAAAGTTGAAATTTATTCAACTTTAATTCAATTCAATTCCATTTAACTTTATTCCGTTGAAGTTTATTTAACTTTGGAACATTCATTCACGGATTTGAGCTACGGTCTTCACACACAGACGAAACTTATTAGAGAAGTGTGAAGTGTGACATTATATACCTCTGTAAATAAATATAAATTCACCTCTCGCGCACTTTAATGCCCTTTAAATGCAACGTGTACGTTCCGTTGGAACTGGAATCATGGCGGAATATCATGTGAAGTCCACTTCGCAGGGCACTTACAGCCTAATAAGCCAACGCTTGAATGCTGCTGCCTAAACAAGAGACCTCCTTACTGAAGTGAAAGTGTTGGCTGGTGTCACTATCTCGCAAACGCGCCGGCAGATCTCCACCAAATTCGGGGGATCCCTTCAGCTCGAGGAGCCCTCTCGAATGCCACCCTCCGTGCGTCGGTAGTCCCCCGGGATCGCTAGATCGGTTGGCGATGAATTTAACCACCCGTAACTCCCGAACCCCGGGGGCTATCGACGTAGGGGCTGGTCTCATTCGAAAGAGGCCCTCAAGACGTACACTCGATTCGCGTTTGAGAGGGTTCCTCGAGCTGAAGGGATCACCCGAATTCGCCACGCCTTTACGGAGATATGGCCATTCAAAGTTTCAATGGTTTTCCATAGACTTAAGCTTTAAAGTAGGGATGCACCGATATGAACATTTTGGCCGATACCGATAACCGATTATTCTTTATTTTTGAAAGCCGATAACCGATATGTTGGCCGATAAATCTATATCCAAATTGTTATATACTTTTTGAGAGCCTGATTACAAAAAAGGTCTCATCATTAAAAGCCACATCCCAAACACTTCAACATAAGCAGCCTAGTTTGAACGGTGTACGTTTTAAAAATATTTTTACTCTCCCATTACCAAATTTAGACAAACAAGCACTATAAACTATTCTCACCATACTGGTTCCAGACATACTCAACTCAAAGCACACACATTAAAGACCCTTACACTGGAACTGAGCAGGACAGGCATAAAGGCTGTACCAATGATTACAGGTTGGCATTCAGGGTCCCAACTCACTCACACACAAACTTTAATACAGATCTTTGCCTTCAAAAGTACACAAACCACATTCAACACGGCCAGACAATAACATTGATATAGATTAGAAACACTTCATACTTCAAAGCCAAACTTTTACATCCAGACAATCATCGGCATTCACTCATATATTCACAAGGAAAGTACTTAAGGTCGGGACACACCAAGCCAATGGTCGGTCATCGGTGAACCTCTGTCGGGCTAGTTTGTTTGGCATGTTCCACACGTCGGCGGCAGTTTGCATGATTCAACATGTTGGGGGCCGTCGGCGAGAGTGAGAACTCTGATTGGATGTTCAGGCTAGTGAACGAGTCAGTGCCCAAGAATTAAAGCGAAAGTGATGAAAACAAGTAAATGAAGGCGGCACACACACACACACACACACACACACATGATCTTATCCAAGCGTTCCAATACGCAAATATTTTCATAACAACATGAGGCGCTTAAAATGAAAGTTATCAACATAACGGAAATTCAAAATGGTTAGCAAGTGCTGCTTTGTTTACGTTTTGTATCTGTGTATATCTCGTATATCCTTGTTTCGGTTTCTCCTTATGAATGATGAATTTATACTATTGATAGCTGCTGATATAGACAGCTAATTCCTCTCACGCAGGCGCAGAACACACATGTTGGTTTGCAATCAGCTGTAGTCTGAGTGGTGTGTTCAAGCGCAGCTTTTCTGCCGATGCGAGACGACAATACCGTCGGCGTTCGTCGCCGCTAGTTCTTTGAAGTTGGCTTAGTGTGTCCCAGCCTTTACATTTAAAATCACTCAGTTTACTTGCGATTCAGACTACTGTTCTCAAACACTATGAAAATGTATTTGTAGTTGTATTTAAATACATTGCCATTTCAGCTTCACAGGCTATTATATGGCAGACATCGATTCAACATAGGGCTGCAACAAATTATTTTGATAATCGATTAATCTAATGATTATTAGAATGACTAATCGACTTGTCGATTATTTTGCAGATTAATCAGTAAGCTTTTAGCTTTTGCCATTAGTTAAAATATTGAGTTGAGTTATACATATTCTAACTAATAAATAAAACAAGGTAAATCACTTCAGATTTTGAAAATGTTAATAACAATTACAGTCTTGTGCTACAGCGCCACACTGGTCAATACGTGTTACTGTAGGCTCTCACATTAGGCTATACCAGATCAAAAGAATATTTCATTGATAATGTCAACTAATCAATGAGTCAATCTATTTTGGCCTATACAGAAATAAAAGTATTAGTTCACCCATGAAACTAACCAATAAAATGGCGTTTTTTCAAACCCATATGACCTTCTTTTTTCAGTGTAACAAAAAAGGGGATATTAATCCAAATGTCTTAGCTGCTCTTTTAATTACAAAGAAAATGGTTTGGCAAATAAACAAAGAAAAATATAAATTTAATGGGTGAATCCTTTAAAACACAAAACTAGCTTCACTTACACATCTAAGTTTTGATTAAGTCTGAGTATTCGTGTTTTCAAAACAAACATAAGAATAATTAGTTTATTCATGCATCCCAAACACAATTCAAAGTTGTAAACGCTAGTTATTGTTGGCCAAAAGACAGTAGGTTGCTAGCATCAGTCACCTCTGGGCATACCACAACTACAGCCAAGCCTGTGATACAGAATACCAGCAATGTCTGCCAAATATGAGAATGGGACAGACATTGAAAGAGCAACACACTAAAATTGCATCAGAAGAAACAATCAAATCATTGTTTCCCATAAACTTTCTCCCAAACTCACTTTCACTTAATTGGCATGTTTAAATAGCAGATAAATTCCATACGAGCTTTGCAACATCTATACAGTGAAAATAATCATCATCAAAACCAAACGAAATTCAAGGAGCCTGTGTCTTATTAGACTTTTACATTATATATTAAATAAATAATATATTAAAATTATATTTTCAGAAAAAAAATGTGAGTGCTTGCCTATGCAAAACTCTACAACACAAAGCTAGGGTGTTGTATTTTTTTAAAGCATGTTGCTAAGTGGATGGGATTTTTACACATTTATGCACCGGGAGAATATAAACAATTTTACTTAAAGGAAGAGTTAACTCAAAAATGAAAATTGTGTCATCATTTACTCACTCTCGTGTCACTCCAAACCCTCATGATATAATATGGGGATATTTTAAATAATGTCCTTGACATTCTCTTCCATGCAATTGCAATTATTTGGGAATGGAGCTTTTAAACTTCACCAAGAATGCAAACGCACCAAATGTGAAAATATACCACAAATCTCTTGAAGCCATACAACAACAACAACATTATTCTTTTGAGCAAATTTTTTTACATGAATTGGTTGAGCTGGTTCACAAAACCGAGCTGAACAATTCGTTCACAAAATCCACTGTTCTGGTTCTTGAGCAATTAGCAGTGAATAATGACTTCAATTTTAGTTAGTTTGACACATACAAATTCAATAAGAACTGGAATATAGTGCATGGCTACTTTTCTGATGCTTTTCTTTCCTTTTTGTCTCCATTAATTGTAATAGCATGTAAAAATGTAGCCAGAATATTGCTCAAATTTCTCCTTTCGCATTTGATGGAAAGCATGCTAGGAATCTTTGGGCAAACTATACCTTTAAAACCAATAGCAAACATCTCCTCAATAAAACTCAGCATGTAAAAATGTAGCCAGAATATTGCTCAAATTTCTCCTTTCGCATTTGATGGAAGAAAGCATGCTAGGAATCTTTGGGCAAACTATACCTTTAAAACCAATAGCAAACATCTCCTCAATAAAACTACCAGTCATGTCTGTAGAACAAACTCACATCCATAACCTCAAGTATGAGGAACAGTAATGCATACTTTAGCAAACTCCACTATTAATAAATATATATTCTATCAATCAATATACCATTCAAATCAATCTAGTGAGCTGCCTTGTTCCTTAATGAAATTAACAGGATCCCTCATCATCCAGTATGAGGGGCTTGAAAAAGCACAACTGGTTTTAAGTAAAATAACTTTGTAAGCCTTTCACGGCAGTTTAAATAAATCAGAAAGCTCTTAAATGTGTAAGCTTACATTACAAGACAGTGTGTGCACTGCACTATAGTTAACTTACCTCGAACACCCCTCAGGTTTCAGAGTCTCCCGTTCTCCCTCATCTGAAGACCATGCAAATAATTTCCACTGTAAACTGTGTGTGTGAATTTGTGAGCGCCTCTTCTCCTGTAGAATAAACCAGTGGGCTCAGGAGATCACAGACTCTATCCGAACACCTGTTGAGAAAAAAGCAGTTCAGAGTCAGACCACAAACATACACATAACCACAGAAGATCTGAAGATAGTAGATGTTTGTTGGTTGTAGAGTGATTTTCTTATTTGAGCATTTATTCTTAGATGTCAAGTAGAATTGGTTGCACCCAGATTATGTGTAACTCATAAAAGAGATGATGAGATTTCATGGAAAGTGTAGGAATGAGGGCAAAAACAGGAAGCCATTTTTGTAAGCGAGGTTCCAAATATTGCCAGTGCAGTTCAACATTATTCGGCAGCAAGAAACTAAAAATTCAATAAAGAAAAAACAAACGTCACAGTATGCAATATTTTAGACAATCTGGTGTTGGGCTTCTCTTTATTGCACAGCGACTTGGGACAAATACCGGGCATTATTGCTGAATGCTGTGGCAAGGCGAAGCCAAAACGAATAAAACGCTAGCCAGACTAAATCAATACCACCCCCCCACCCCCCCCTCCTCCTCCTCCTCCTCTTCAATAGTTCTAACAAACTTCACCACATGCTAATTCTTGACAAAGCCAAACCTGCGGCAGCAATTACATGACTCACTTGGTGGATAGGCACAACAAGAACTCCATTCTCTAAACACACAAGCTGACTAGTTAAAAGAATGGGGGAAGATTTCCCTCAGGTCTCCTATGTTGTAGTCCACAAGATTGACAAAGTATATTCAAGGTTCAGATCAGAAAAATAAACAAGCGTTACATTAGCACACCGTAATGTTTCTTTAGAGATTTTAAGTCCAAATGAGCATACAAAGTGGTTGGTGCTTAGGCTCCCAAACACACAGTTGCAACTTCTTAAACTCAACAAAAAGCATCTGTATCTTACAGGTCAGTCCTTACCAAGAAAAACACTAATGTATTACCCCTGATAGCATGCAGTCAGGAATTTAGTACACAATCTGTGCATTTACTCCTCGCTATGAAACAAATTTGATGCTATTAATAAGCATAACTCCTCATCAATATCTAAATTGTGGTCTTGAGCCAGTCTCGGCAAGTTCACAACACTGTATACAAGACCAGTCTTTAAGGTTCATACATAATGCACTAAAAGTCACAAGTTCAAACCAGGGCAACCAAAGGTTGCAATACCTATAAATAAAACATTCAATGTTATATATTCATGCTTGGCAAACCATGCCCAGCAAACATGGGCTTTCCTTTTGAATAATATCACAAATATGCAAAGTATGAGAGTTTCTTGACTGTGACAAACTTATCTATATTGAGCACAATTCAAGCACAAAACTAAGGTCAAATACATTTTGACAGTCTTCTAAACAAGGTTTAGCTAAAAAGCGCCTTGGTTGCTTATGTTTCTGCTCATTTGTGATCCACCCTGCTTGTGTGCAGGCCTGGGCAGAGTTAACTGGCCTCTCTCGAGTAACCCAACACAGATACCTGCACACAGAGGAAGCTAACAGACAACAAAACACCATTTATATCTGCAGTCGAGTGGCGTATCACGTTCGGCTGGATATACGGTTTCAAAACGAGGGTTTTAGCAACATCGTAAGAAAAGTAAATGGGGCTTAATGTAACAATGGAGAGCTGTAAAAACAAGCAGCGGCGGCCTCACGAACTTCCTTGTAACCTGGTGGATTCTCTGAAGAGGACTAAAAAACCGAGGAAAGTTGGGGAAGCAACGGCGTTTACGAAGGAAACAGACGTATTTTGAACGTAAAAGGACGGTGTATACGGAAATAAATGTTTTTAAATGAACTGTTGCGATTAAAAGTAGGTATGTGAGAAAACCGCGGGGTGGGAAAACAAGCTTCCTTCAGCATCTCCAGCCATAATGGCATTTGCAAGAAAGTTCTAACGTTACGTGCCTTGCTATGAATGCATGTTTTTTTAAAGGAAAATATAGAACACGACCGAATTAAATTAAGAGCACTTAGACTATGTATTTGTGATGTTTAAAATCAAATAAAACCGAAATGAGTCTTTCGTTTGGGGTTTCCCCAAGTAATTTATAATTCAATGGGAGCAAGGCCAATCGAGCATGGAAGAAAAGTATGAACGAAAGCAAAACAAAGCTTACCCATGTTGAGCACGGCAACAGCAAAGATTCCGAATGAAGCACTTTTCCCATTGCATTTGCAATTGATCAAATAAATCAGGGCTCCGCCAATTCCATTCCCACTGAAAAAAAGTGAAGTTATTCCACAAGCGAGCGCATTCCCCTCATTATAATCCTAGAGGTATCCCATTTTCCAAAGAAAAAAAATCAAGAGCATGGATGCCCGAGCCTTCTCGCTAACAAAGGGCGCCGACAATCCTCGATAAAACCCCAAAGACACGGTGTAGGGGAAAAAATCTCAGCTCCGGACTACAAATGGCCAAACGGCAGATCCAAGACGTCCCAAACTTGTGCAGACCTTTTCTCTCTCTCAAAGAAGTTGTTCCTGTTTCGCCAAAGCTTTGGGGGAGGGGAGCTGTTTTATCAAGCTCCTGGCCAAAGACAGAAAGCGAGAGAGCTTAAAATCCTGCAAGCTGTTTGTGTGCTAGAGAGCCACAAGAATAAACGCTTTAAAGCAGGGCTGTGTTTGCAGAGCGAGTGATATGCGTTCAAAATAGCAGTGGATCAAATAATAACCGCAGCTGGCTGCACCGACACAAAGATCTCTTATGAGGGAAGAGCAACGTCAGTCCTCACAGACGGCACACTTGTAGGGCTATGTTTCTTGCTATATTATTCGACATTATATGTTTTAGATGCAAAAAGGATACTCTATTTCCTTTATCCTTTGGACTGCTCTCCTTTACAGTGGTTGGGAAAAGCCGCTATATTTTAATGGTGAAAAGTGTGCGGTTGGAAAAACACAGAGGGGTGACCGATTCCGCGCGACGGGGCTTCGGGATCGATTCAGTCTCCCCAAAACGTGCTAGTCACAGCCTTTCCTTACGAAACACTGGCGATTTAAATACCTCACGGTACTAACATGGCTTCCCCCATCAGAGATGAGCGGGTGCCGCTGATGTGTGCTCGCCTCCCCCCTCTTTGATCCGGCCGGATGGTTCAGTCCATATTGTAATAAGTAGAGATTCTAGGTCAGGTTGACTCGCCATTGAATATAGTGACTGACGGCGGAGATCAATTCGAGCCACTGTGTCTGAATCCACCCGAAATTCTTTGTTATTCAAATGTAGGCAATGGCTAATCAACGCAAGGAAGAGCTCACTAGTGTAGTAAAGACATGCTCACTAGTGTAGTAAAGACATGTTGAATCCTGGTGTGCAGCTGGTTTGTTAAGAGTGAGGCATTGAGAGGTAAGAGAAGGTGTCAAATTATTATTTTTTTATTATTATTTATTTAAATGCCAGACATATTACAGCCAATGAGCATGACAGTAGTCATTTCCAACATATGGTATAGAAAAATATTGAATATAGACTATAATATGAAGAAAATGACAATGTACGGTAAAACACTAATACAAGTTAAAAAAAATTATAATAATAATAAATAAATAAAAACGTATGAGATCATCATACAAAGGTGTCAAAATTATAGTCACGTTTCCTACCGTTTAAGTGACATCAGATGCTAGATCAAAATGAATCTCATGAAAACATGTCTGAATAATATTTATTCACAAATAAAAAGAAATCAATGATTACAATTCGAACTATTATTACAACAAAGGAAAAGACATTAAGCTTTACATATAGGCTTTACACATTAGCGAGAGAAACCCGCTCAGAGCGAAAGGAGAGTAACAAAAACCACCAGCAATCCAGGACCGCTCACACAACTTCTGTGTGTCCAGTGTTTAATGTGATGCATTAACAAAAACCATCCAGTCTTTACCCAATCCCCAAGTCTGAATATTCCCTACTATGTCAAATAAGTATGATGAGTGTGAATATGCAGTATTCATAACAATACCCGGAACACTTACTGCATCCATGCATCCAAGCAAGTGCTGCATAAAAATAATAAATACCACCATTTGAATAAATACACAACCATTATGTATAAATATTTTAAATCTTAATTAATATAATTAATAATTAATTATATATATATATTTTCTTTTAATTGTAGAGTAAAATATGTTCTTGACAGGTTTCTCCAAAACACACATGGCCACATGTGGTCATATTGTATTATGAAATGCATTAATTCAACAGAAAAATCCAGATAGTGTCTTTTGTCCATTTTGAGAGCACATAGTTCATGTCAAACACACTCCCACAAGAAAATACCACAGATCCAACAATCTTTCCCAAAATCTTTTGCTGATCCCACGTTTAAATGTCATTTGGAGACACATAATCCTTATATCACCCCGTTCCACTGAGACACAATGACAACAAAACCTCTTATAGAGGCAAAACCAGAGAGAGGCAGAATACAAACAGATTTCATGATTATAAGACGAGCGCGAGAGCAGAAATATATTTAGTTATTTAAACAACAAGAAATTGCTATTTATTCAAGCCTGAAATAGAGAGCGAGAGGAGACTAAAATACATTTTTCTTAATTTTGACGACACCAAAACAATAAATATTGTGCAAGTGAGTGAGCGCTCGGAGGTGACAGTATGTTGTTCACACTACAGAATATTAAATGCTGAGGAAGAGGAGAGGTGAGACTCATGGGATTAAATGCATTTGCTGGCAATCTAATCCTGAACTGTCACTACCACCAACAAACCCCAACGCGATTCCACTGCCCTGTTTGGGGGGGGGGCTAAAAACAACAGCACAAGATTCCCTTTCCGTCCTGGGGTGTACTCAATTCCCCGTGATGTTAGCAATTGCTTTCTCGCTTTTTACCCACTGCTGAGTCCTGAACTGGGTCCCCCCAGGTAACAAAGGAGAGGAAAACCATCGATCTGTTGCCTTTTCCTCCAGCAGTGATACGTATAAACAGTGCTTCCCTGCTGATAGAAAGGAAATGTATTAACTATCTTCCAGGAGAGCAAAAAAAACACGACAGTGTCTTAGTGGAGTATGAAGCTTTTACCTCTCTGCTCTATGAAGGAGAGAACAGGGACAGATGACACTGTTTATATACTTTAGTGTGCTCAACTGAGCTTTCCTGGAAAATACAAAACACTGGCATGGAGTCAGTGTTATTTTAGTATGACTGATGAACTATTATAGCTTTTATTCATATTTTGGTAACACTTTACAATAAGGTTCCATTTGTTAACATTAGTTAACCTATACTAACAATGAAAAATGCTTACTGATCTAAGTTAATGTTCATTTCAACATGTGCTATTATTAAAAACAAAACTTTTATCTGTTAATATAATTTAATGGACCTGAGCTAATATGAAATAACAATCAAAAGCTGTATTTTTATTAACTAACAATAACAAAGATTAATAAATACTGTAACAAATGTAATGCACATTGTTAGTTAATGTAAGTTAATTAATGGGACCTTATTAGGGATACCAATATTATGAGATATGTTTGGGGGGTTTACATTTTAATTTTTGTCAAATTTTCAGTAATTTTGTTGTGGGTTTTTGCCATTTTTTAAATGTATATATATATATATATATATATATATATGTGTATGTGTGTGTGTCTAAACATAAATGTTGCCTGGAAACTAGAGGAATTTTTTTTTAAATGAAAAGTTTTTTCATGATTGAAGTACAGTGTAGTTTAAAGGATACTGGTCAAAGGTGCATTTTAGGCCGGAGACACACTTTGTGCAGTGTACCCAAACATACTGCAAAGTGCAAAAAAAGGAAGCTCCAAATTTTTTCAGCCCACATACTTCCCATTCTTTCTTGCATTACTGTCGAGGTAATTTCAGTTGTTAACTTCAAATATCTGTGTCATTAAACTGGCTGTTCTTTTATTCAGGTAGCTTGTTACCAGTTTAATCAACTAACTCAGCATGACTCTCGTCTTGAAAGAGAAACTCTCTGTAGATGACTTGCTAATGCCTGTTTTATGCGGCAGTTACCCATCAGATCCAAATTGTGTAAATAGAAGCCTTTCACGTACCTGTTTTGGCCATTACTGTTGATTTGACACAAGTTTTGTTAGATGCTCTGATAATGAAGATGATGAGGATGAAGATGAGGATGTAGGGAACATAAGCCCTTGGAGCCATATGGCACAGGTGTGTTTAACCATCAAGTGTCTCCATGTGACATCTGGTTGAATGAAAGAGCACAAGCAGGATCTGGTTCATCCTGGATACAGATCGCTGTCTTGATCCAGCTGTCAAATGTTAACCCTGTAAACCTGACATATGAAATAACAGTAATAATAGTAAGAGAAGAATATATTTTTTTTGAAAAGGAACAGTTTATTGAACCTTTAGATGAAATCTAAATAAAAAAAAGTCCTCAAAAGCCTGATGTAACATATTTGATAATTACATTTTTAACATCTCAAATCTATTCTATTTTGTAATTACAATCACCACATAAATTTGTTTCTTTAACTGTCCCTTCTGCTCTTCTCTCTATTTTTCCTCTCGTTTTGCTCTTGCCTCATTCCCTCAGGGTCAAATATCAACTGCTTCAGATGCATAAAAACGCATAAATGTGTTTTGAAAAGAACAATTAACATGTCATCAACATGTCACTTAATACCAAACAATTTAATCAAACACCATAATTTATTCGACAATAGCATATCAAAGCTCTGAATTAAAAAGAGAGTTATCAAAATACATTTCTGTGTAACTGTTGTTTACCAAATTAAATAATGCATTTACTTAACCCGAGCAAGTTTTTTTTATTGTATATTAATTAGGTAAGAAGTGAAATGCTTGCTTGATCAAGTGTGCAATGATTGAATTTTTTTCAGTGCTGCCAGTGTGAGAGAGTTATGATCTATCTTCAACTTTTGGCTGAAGTTTGAAGGAAAGATTTTTTGGCCGCAGTCATATCCGTCTCGACAGGACAGAAGATCTTTCGACTCTGCACAAACGTCACAGCCAAACAAACTTCCTTTGCCGGGCCCCCACTCCTCCTTTTTCATTTATTTCTATGATTTTGGAAGCGTGCATAGCTTAGTTGCACCATCCATCCTTGTCTATCCCTCTGTCTCTCCATTCCATAAAGTTTATTTCCTTCTTGCCGCTCTACCCTCCTTCTCCCTTCAGCCTCTATCTCATTCATCTCAGTGTTACGCACCCTGTCACTGTAATAGGAAACATTTCTCTCTAACCCTGGTAAACACTTTTAGATATACACAAAAAGACTCAAGAGCTACACCAGCAATCAACATAAATGTCTCATGCTCGGTATATGATGTAAATATTATAAACTCTACAAGGTGCAGTGATTAGCAACAGGTTGAGCCAGCACTCATAGGTGATAGGTGATATCAGTTCAATCGGCAGCCATCTCGGTATACCAGACAGTTAATATCAATGTAGGAATTAGACATTCCAGTACAGTTCCTAAATTACACTCTTAAAAATAAAGGTGCTTCAAAAGGTTCTTCACAGCGATGCCATAGAAGAACCATTTTTGGTTCCACAAAGAACCATTCAGTCAAAGGTTCTTTAAAGAACCATCTCTTTCTTACCTTTTTGTAATCTGAAGAACCTTCTTTCGCCACAAAGAAGCTTTTGTGAAACAGAAAGGTTCTTCAGATGTTGAAGGTTCTTTATGGAACCATTTAGACAAAAAGGTTCTTCTATGGCATCGTGAAGCACCTTTATTTTTAAGAGTGTATTTGGGAAAAGATTCAGAAAACTTCCAGTCAAAAGTTTGAAATTGGTCATATTTTTTAATGTTTTTGAAAGTGTCTTATACTCAGCAAGGCTATATTTATTTAATCAAAAATACAGTAAAAACAGTAATATTATAATATATTATTACAATTTAAAATAAATTCTGAAATTTTAGCATCATTACTGTCCAGTCTTCAGTGTCACATGATCCTTCAGAAATCATTCTGATATGCTGATTTGACACTCAAGAAACATTTATTATTATTATTATCAATGTTGAAAACATTGTTGCTATATATATATATATTGTTTTTAAAAAACTGTTGCATAGTTGCTATTTCTGTGGAAATTGTGATACGGTTTTCTTTCTTTTTTTAAGATTCTTTGATGTACTGAAAGTTTAAAAAAAATATTTGAAATAGAAATCTTTTGTAATATTATAACTGTCTTTACTGTCATGTTTGATCGGTTTTATGCATCATTGCTGAATAAAAGTATTAATTTCTTTAAAATGTCAATTTGTGTCAATCAATAATTCATATTTTTAATGCCTGGCAACAATAACATAAAACATTACATTTCTTTAGTTCAAATCATGCCAAAAAAAAAATAATAAT
>NW_015505518.1:1413817-1432295 GCF_001515645.1 Sinocyclocheilus grahami | reverse complement strand
ATATATATATATATATATATATATATATATATATATATATATATATTTTAGACTGTCCAGTTAATACACAACTTGCCGCCATTCAGCCACAATATTGAACATATGATTTTATGTTTAAGTATTCCTATTATAATTTCTTTGAGTAAGATGTGTCCTTATTCCATATCTTTTTTCTTTCCCAAACAATTTCTTGTCTCTTTATTTTTTTTCTGTTTTTTTCAAATAAAAAAAAGTTCCACAGAAACTGTACATGAAGAGTTAATTATATTATAGAAGGGAATAGACATGTATTAGTCATTGGCCCTTTTTCCGAATTACGCCCTCAGCCCATCCAGTCTCATCCAAGTTCATAATTGATTTTTCTTTCTACAGCCATTCGAATATATTCGTAGACAAAATTCAATCCAGTAGTTTTGGTGAAGATTCAAACAGCCATAGCATTCTAACACCCACATAAGTCTCTCTTGGCCTTTGCCTAAGCCATGAGATATTATCTTCTACCTGTCTAAAACAAATGGATGTGCTTGTCCCCCACTAGAAGGTGAGGACTGGACCACCAAGGCTGTGCTGATAGGGGGGTTTATACATGTCATCTGTTCAGGCAGGTATCCAGTCATTATGTGGTTGTAGTTCTGCACGCCAGCCCCTATGCCACATTTCAGATGCAGGTGTCCTTGTCTTCTGCCATCTACCCATACAGACACAAATAGCTCAAGACACTGCACTTAAGAGTTTCTGTGGACATGAACAATCATCTAAACTTAATAAACATTTACACACAGTGTATCTGTTTGCTTCCTTCTCACATTAACCATCGTCTCTCAGTGTGTATGTGAGTCTCAGAGGTTGTAGCTGTAGAGGTTTGTGGTTGTCAGGGTGGCTGAGGAGGCCATTGTGACATTTGCTAAACAGACTTTGGTTTTCTTCACTCAACAACACATTTATGCCCACATCTTTTCTCTCAGTCAGCAACACGAGAGCGGTTTAAAGAGCTTTAGTGTTTTTAATAGGTGTCCTTGATGTTCCCATGGACCTAACATTGCTCCTAATCACTTGGATTTATTAAATGGTAACCACACACTAAAGTGCCTAGTGGTTAACAGTCTGGGCTTGTAACCTAAAGGTAGCAAATTGAAACCTTTTTGGATAATTGTGTTCGTAATAGTGGTTCTCATGTTGGTGGAAAACCTGGAAATATAATGGAATCGTAAAATAGTGATTTCCAGACCTTGTTGTTATTGTTAACTCAAACGAAAACTATTAAAATGGTTTCATCAATTGAAATAAAGCTGAAATATACATAGAATATAAATATAAATATAAATAGAGAGAATAGTAGATGAAAAACTCAAAACAAAATTAGAAGTTAGAAATAAAAAAGCACCACAAAATTAATAAGATGTAAATGAAAACTGAAAAAAAAAAATTTAAAGTTAATATTAATAAACAAACATTTATGTTTTGTTAATAAACAATATAAATAAATACTTTAATAGTACGTAATAATAAAATAACTACTTGAAAAGCCATGCAAATTTCAATATACGTAATTATCTATTTCAAGGCCAAGTTTGTTAGGTCTGTGGAACATGTTTATTGTTAATTTAATGAACTACAATTTAAAGGAAGGATGGATGGATGGATGGATGGATGGATGGATGGATGGATGGATGGATGGATGGATGGATGGATGGATGCTAATAGTGGTTCTCATGTTGGTGGAAAACCTGGAAATATAATGGAATCGTAAAATAGTGATTTCCAGACCTTGTTGTTATTGTTAACTCAAACGAAAACTATTAAAATGGTTTCATCAATTGAAATAAAGCTGAAATATACATAGAATATAAATATAAATAGAGAGAATAGTAGATGAAAAACTCAAAACAAAATTAGAAGTTAGAAATAAAAAAGCACCACAAAATTAATAAGATGTAAATGAAAACTGAAAAAAAAAAATTTAAAGTTAATATTAATAAACAAACATTTATGTTTTGTTAATAAACAATATAAATAAATACTTTAATAGTACGTAATAATAAAATAACTACTTGAAAAGCCATGCAAATTTCAATATACGTAATTATCTATTTCAAGGCCAAGTTTGTTAGGTCTGTGGAACATGTTTATTGTTAATTTAATGAACTACAATTTAAAGGAAGGATGGATGGATGGATGGATGGATGGATGGATGGATGGATGATTTCATAGGAAATACATCAACGGAAAGAAAACTGCACTCGCTGAACCATTAATTGGGGTCTTTAAAGCATACTCAGAAAAATGTTGACTCTGTGAAACACAAATGTACATCAATACACATTAGAATCAGTGTAAGTGCCTCCCTACAGATCTGGGAACAGCTCTAGAGAGCCCCTTCACCCCATGGGCAGCGTGACTCAGCGAATCCTGGCAAATAGGCCAGTCAGCACGGCTGCCAGTCAGTCACTAGGTCATCAGGCCAGCCCGCCAACCAGCTAGCAGGATGTCTATATATACTGTGCAGAGCGAGCGTGTTGAGTCTGATAAATAATTGAAGAGCGCAGTCATTAGCCTAGATTATTTAGCTTAAATGCTGACTTCCATCCACCACAATCAGAAGTCATTACCTCACAATGAGCAAGAGGAACATTCGAAGTTACGAGCCAACACCTGCCAATCAAACAGGGACGAATAGATTGTGCCTGATGCCGGTGGAGGGAGGAAAGAACAGCAGTGCACACCCAGGGAAATGCTGTTAGGTAAGAAAGCTGTAAGGTTTATGAAGGCATACAGCAAGACGAGAGAAAGATATTCCTCCCAGCCACCCTGAAACAGTCTGCTCTCTACTGGGCCTCTCGACCCGCTTGGAGGATCGCCAGAACACATACAAACACACTGTCAAACCCAAAATGTTCTAAAAACATACACAAAATCTTATTCAAGCACAGAAAGGCATATAGGCATACACTCAAACTTTAAACTAAACTGCATATTTATTAAGCAGTCATAATTTGTCTCATAAATTCTTTGAATAGAAAGTAATGTGAAAAACGTCCTCCACAAAAAACACCTTCCAGGATTACAAGTGGGATACTGCATTTACCAGTTTAATAAATATGTTAATATCGAGTAATTTACACTATAGACCCAATATTGCTAGTTATGTCTCACTCATGCTGTGAATGAAGCAGCATTTTCAAACAAATCTGCTGAGTTAATGATTCAATGACTCTTTCATAAACAGAGTTGCTTGGTTCCGAATGAATCAGTATTTTAAACAAATTGGCTGAATGAATGAACACACAGTCACTTGTCACCACCTGTTGGGTGTATAACCTGCAGACAGAGATAGTAAAATCCTCTATTAATTCACAGAGTGTCTGGAATGCACAAACCCAGACAAGCAGAGAGATACAAATGAAGAAAAGTCACTGAGCTGCATGTTGGATTGTGTCAAACACTATTGGAACGCTGCTTGATCAATTGGATCGGAGGACTGTTGTATAAATTATTATTTTATAATTTTCATTAAAACGTAACACTTTGTACAGCTTGGTTATTGTGAATTTGCCACATTATTCAGTTTTTTTTAACCATTTCACATGCAAAAATGTTGTCAGTAAGAACAGATGTCAAAAGGTGAAGTCAAATTAGCAATATTTGGAGGGGGCAAAAATATATCGTTTTATTGTAAATAGTACATTTGCAAAATTTGTGTGGGGAAATCTTTTGCCCTCAAATTAAATTCTGGATCGTAGAATATTATTGAAATGATTGAAATTCACCTGCGAAATTTGCCAAAATACGGTAAATGTGACCACACCTAAATTCATAAAGGTACAGCAATGTTTAATTGGGAAAATTGTCATGTAAGATTTAAAAAAAAAAATGAATGTTGCAATAAGTTTTATCTAATGTTTTCACATGACACCAGGGGGAAAATGATTATTTGTTTAAAAAAATCTATGCTATTACTCTCTACAAAAATGCTCCACAAATGCAGATAGTGAACATGACTTTCTCTTTTCTTTTCTTTTCCGCCCATCTCTCTCTCTCTTGCAGGTCTCTGTCCCCTTGATAAAGAGCGGTTTGAATATCAATGAGGTTTATTCTCTCTCGGGTCTGCAGCCAGCTGTTATAGAGCGAGCGCCATTCGGCTGCTATTTTGAGGCAAGATACGCAATTAAAAAATCAATACCTTCCGACAAAACCTTTTCACTATACATAACCATATTGACCTTGTTAACGCACAGCCTGGTTCACTTATATGCAAATGCACAAATACTACTAAACACCAAGAATAACACCAATCCCTTTCCCTACTCATTTTCTAACAGTTCTGGATCCAGATATGTTCAAAAGCAATAACTAACACCAGACAGAACCAAATTTTTGGTAAAACTGTGAACTGTATGTCTTGTGCGTTTGAGATGGGGAGTAGCACCCCTGCAGTTATCCCTGGCACTTGAAGCTTGGACGCACTCGTCTGTTGTGACAGTGACAAGACGTGGACATTTCTGTATGCAAATAAGATGTAAACAGACCATCAGGGAGCCATCTGTGTGGCTGGAACTCCCCGTGGGGGCGGGGCCTCTGTAGCCAGGGAGATGTGCAAGCGAATGAAAGTTCACAGCATCAGACCTCTACGGATGTAAACAGAAGTGTTATTACCTCAGTCTTTGCCCGTTTAAGGGCCACACTTACATGGCCGTGAATTAGTGTTTGTTTAGTGCCTACAAATGAGTCGACTGTCTACTACTCTCTTCACACACACAATGGGGAGAGCTTGGCCAGGCCCTTGTAATTAACTATCCTAAGCGAGGAAGGAAAATGAGGTTGAAGGTTAATATCTACAAGCTTTGTGTGGATACAACATGCTGTTCCATCAGCGCTGATAGAGGTTGTCCTCTCATTCTGACCTGAGTGGTACTGCTCTTAATAGACAAGTTTAAAGCTGGGTAACTTAAAGACAACATGAAATGGCATCCGCAAGACATTTAATGTCTGTAATGTGTTGTATCTGAACATTCAGTGGGAAATAATGTAGAATGGGCTTGGATCTGGAATTGATTGATTGAAATGTGGGCGTTTAGTGTTAGAATAGAGGCATGTTGACTTGAAAATAACAACATGGCAATTTGCAAAGCATTTATCTTCTGTAAAATATGTATTTATTTATGATTGAGACAGAATATTCAGTGGGAAACAATTGAAGAATATTAAAAGGAAAAATAATCATAAATAAATAGGCTATATATATTTACATGTCCAAAAAGTAAGGTGAAATCCTAATAGCTTGTAAAGTAAATCAATGATATCTTTATAACAGTATAACAAACTACTTACATAACATGCATATAAATATTAGTTTGCAATCTCAATCTCCCAATAATGTCTTAGTAAGATGATTTAAATGTTTAGTTTTATGATCAAAGCTCTGATTATGTTTTTTATTATTATTATTGTGGGGAGCAAAACATAAAATGCAATACAATACAAGGATGAATGTGAGATCTGATGCTCATAAGTTTATCCAGTGGGAAATAATTTATAATTTTCTAATAAATTTCTAATATACAATAGAAATAATTTTTTAATAAATGTTTTTTTTTTTATCATGAAAAAGATTTTTGTTGCAGAAAAAAGCTTTTGTTGAATGTTGCAAAATAAGACAAGGCACAATTATGAAGTAAATTTCATATGGTCTTTAATTTTAAGACCAGACAACAGAGTAAATTTGGTTCTTATTATCTAGCTACAGAGGTCCAGCAGTCAGGTGGAAATGTATTAATAAAGGACATTTAAAAGCAACAGAAGTTGACCCAAAGTGCACAATTCCACTATTAGAACAAATACTCAAATAAAAAAAGAAGTAAAGACTCTCTGTGTGTACATGCGTGAGCTGTGGACGTTTTTGCTGTTAGCGCTAGAGCTTGTTTCTGAAACACACAAGCATACACACAAGTGTTCCAGCAGCACACCCTCTCATGGAGGGAACCAGCTAAAAATATCACACACACACACACACACACACACACACACACACACACACTTACAAGAAAAGCAAGGCAATCTCTCTCTTACATACGCAGAGTTATTTGCCCTCTTTTCAACTACTTAGTGTTGCCACAAATGCCCTCTTGGCACCGAATAAGACCCAAACCACAAATGAGTGTCATTATTTATTAAGATCATTAGTTCTAGTAAAGAAGTAATACTATACAGTTCAATCTTTCACCCTAACCTTCACATATAGTTTTTCTCTCCCTGTTTGAATTAAGCTCAGCACCTTGACTCAACCTTGCCTGAGGCTCTATACCTCCCTAGACCAGCAGATGAACAGCGTAGACCACCAGCATTACATTAGCGGTTTAGAATTGAAAGGCTGTATGGAACACTTTATCAAGTTAATTGATTAATTGACTTAATTTTATTTGATTCTAGACAGAGTTTTCTATCAAGATGAGATCATAGCTTTCATATAATCATTGCATCATGAAAGTAATAGTTCATTCAGATAAGGAAAGCTGTGTAATTATGCCAAATCTGCATGATTTTCTTTCTGTGGAACCAAAAAATAGATATTTTGCAGAATGCCTGAGCTGATCTTTACTATACAAACATGAAAATGAACAATTATTTCCACTTTTGAGCTCTAGAAAGGACAAAAAAGCACCATAAATGTATGAATTGTACTTTATAAAATATTTGGAAGCCATACGTTATAGCTTAATTTGATGAACTGACCATAATGTCTTAAGTTGTTTTTTGATACATCATGAAACATGCAAAAACCAACCAGAAACATTTTAGGTTTGAAATAAATAACTTTGGGGAAGATAACAACTTACATTTCAGTCTGTTTCTCACATAAAGCTATCATTTGATTTCAGAATACAGCACACAGCACATTGTGATGGGTAATGATCCGAGCTGTGAACACAGAAGTTGTGGGCTCAAACTCAAGCAGTGTTGACCCAGGAACTGAGAAGTACTATAATTTCAGCCCTATTCTGTCACCGTTCTTCCCTGGAGCGCGACACTTCCCCGTGTTCTGCCCCAGGTTGTTCCAGAGGGTCTGTCCTGGCAATTAGTGTAACCGAAAGTCACTTTAAATGAGAATGTATGTCCTACAAAGCAGAGTGACTAAACAGATTTCCAATTTATAATCCGGACAGACCATAAGAGGTTTGAAATATCATGCTAACATTAAACTGTGCTCATAATGTTTTATGTTTTGTATCCATTTCTAAATACTAACCCATGCTCGTTGGAAAAAAAAACATGTCTGTGGTGATATTTCCTCAGAATTATATTATGGTGCTTCTTGCACATTTTTTCACGCTTTCAGAGTGGAATATCCAGTGAGTGGCGTTAAAAGCAGCTTCAGTTTTATCCCGAAATGGATGAACATGAATCTGGCAACATTTCATTCCGTTTGTTGTTGTACATATTGTGGCAGTTCAGAAATGAAATGTCCAGTGAGTGGCACTAAAAGGTTAATGCTCTATCGCATTTGAAAATAACATACCACTTAACTAAACCTAACCGATAATGTTAACAGAACACACATTCACTGAAGCAACCAAGCCATTTTAACTTGTTTCTACAAGTTGTGTATACCCGATCACTCCGCATTGCAACTGCAGTGCTGCACCAGGTGAGCTACCAAGCAAGTTTACTACATCAGAAAAGCCATACATAGTTGATTATATTAGGCAACCATGAAAATTTATTGCTTTATGAATCATGCAAGGAACCCTGCAAAAATAAGTCTTTATTAAATGATAATCAAATTATTTTATAATCAATATACTGTAATCATAATTTGTCTGAAAAGTATAGTGTTTTGTTTTGAGTGTCTTTATTTCAGTGTTTTTGCAAGCACATGCAACGTTTTTCAGAGAACACAGAAGTTTTGGGAGTGAACAACATTTTTTGTAAGCAAACACAAAGATTTTGGGGAGAATGCAAAGGTTTTGCGAGAGAATCCAGAACTATTCATTTCAGCTACAGTGAATTGTATGTATATGTACGTTTTCGGAGTTCTGCGTAAATTTAGGTAGTGGCGATTTTTTTCCAATGAGCCTATTTCTAAATACTATAGCATGAGATTCCAGACGGAAGGGCAAAGGATTGGAAAATCTCGGAAGAGTCGTGGAATTGAGTTTGGAAAGCTGGTCTCGGATCAGTGCAATGTTTAAGTGGGGCTGGTACTTTTCCATGCATGATAAACTCACCTCATTGGCCCAAAGCTGTCATCAGAGACGAGGAGCCGTTCCTTACAGCTGGCCTACCTAAAGAGCCCCCTTTTCTCAAAATACACGCATACAGGACACATATAACGCATATAACCTCGTAATGCACTCGAACCCATAGAACGATACACACACACACACACACACACACACAGTGTTTACATCTAGACTAAACCCCTCCCCTTGAGACCCATTCCACATTCCTTCACCAGACTCCCTGCATTCCTGTTCTGCTGAGGAGGGGGTCTGACCGACTTTCCCCCTCTCCCTCTCTCTCTCTTTCCTTTTTCTATCTCTCTCTCTTGGCCTTTCTTTGTCTTGCCACTTTCTCCTTCTCTCCCTTAGTGAGAAGTGTGTGAGACAGAGAAGTAGATGGGGAGGAGTCAAACAACTGGTAAAACAGCAATGATCTGGGCCAACAGTTGTGTGATTTAGTGTGAATGTGTGTAATAAAGATGGCTGCAACAACCATGAACAGGAAGAACAAACACAGGCTCTCAACCAAAACCGAACAAGCTGCCTCAGTATCTATTGCCTTCACTGGCAGCTGCTTATGACCAATTTGAAATGCTCTAGTCTGACAAATGCTCTGCATTGGATATTTAACAAACTTTTGATTTCAGCAAAACCAATTCTACGTGCATTTATAATCAACATTTCCAACAAAGTCTTGTTTTACTGAGCTCATCCCAGAGCATTATGGGATTGCCTTCTATGTTTTCATGTTGGAGGCAACTTGCTAGGTGTTGGAATGGAGCAACAGCTTCAACGTGGAGCCACACATTACACACATGTTGTGAAAGACAAGAATAAGCGCCTGTAGCAGTATTGTCTACCAAAACCGAACAAGCTGCCTCAGTATCTATTGCCTTCACTGGCAGCTGCTTATGACCAATTTGAAATGCTCTAGTCTGACAAATGCTCTGCGCTGGATATTTAACAAACTTTTGTTTTCAGCAAAACCAATTCTACGTGCATTTATAATCAACATTTCCAACAAAGTCTTGTTTTACTGAGCTCATCCCAGAGCATTATGGGATTGCCTTCTATGTTTTCATGTTGGAGGCAACTTGCTAGGTGTTGGAATGGAGCAACAGCTTCAACGTGGAGCCACACATTACACACCAGAGCATGTGAGCGAAGCGGAGCGGTGTGACGCTCCGCTAGGTTTTCCGCTCTATGGACGTGCGCTCCGCTCAGTCGCTCTAACCGCTCGAGCAAGCACTCCGTTAATATTCCGCTCACGCTCACCGTGAACCAATTCCCGCTCAGATCCCGCTCCGACATAACATTTCTCTAGTAGGCCTAATTGTTTACTGTTTGTAACGAAATTCTTGGATTATTGTCTAAAATTAAGCACGCTGATAAATAGCAATTATCATGTTTCAGAGCGAAATTCTTACATTCTTCTTAATTGTAATGTATTAATTAAATTTGATTAAATATATGAATCTAACCTTAGCAAACCTACCTAAAATGCAAAAACTGAAAAAGTGTATTTGATTTTCGTTAACTTTATTTCCGTGAAAATAGCTGCAGTTGTGCAATAGAACATTCAAAACAGGCTCATTAAAACACAAATACATTTAGTAGTGTAGAGTACAATTATAAGTAATTTGTTAGTAATTTAGTGTGCATTTCTGGGTTAAATGGTTTGTAGTTTGTTATATATACTACTGTAATGTACACTATCATGTTAAAATATGGTGGTGTATTTAGTAATGTACAATTCCATGTTATATTTAGTATAGTGTAGCACACACTTCCATGTTACATTTATTATTGAAGTATACGCTTGTCTTAGATAAACGCTACAGTTCAAATTTTTGTGGTCGGTAAGATTTTTAAAAATGTTTTCCAAAGAAGTCTCCTATGCTCTTCAAGGCTGCATTTATTTGTTAAAAATACAGCAATAAATTAATTAATTAATTAACTAAAATAATAATAATTTGAAATAGTATTTCAATTTAAATGACAAGAAACCGTTTTAACTGTTTTCTATTTCAGTGTATTTTAAAATGTAATTAATTCCTGTGAGAAAAGCTGAATTTTCAACAGACTTCTGCCTTATGACCCTTAAGAAATTATTCTAATATGCTGATTTGCAGCTCAAGTAACATTTCTTATTAGTATCAATGTTGAAAACAGTTGTGTTGCGTAATAATTTTGTGGAAACCATGATAGGCTACATTTGGTTCAGGATTCTTTGATGAATAGAAAGCTTTTAGAAAAAAAGAACAGCATTTAATATTTGAAGTAGAAATTATTTTTTTTAATGTCTTATTCTGTCACTTTTGATCAATTGAATGCATTCTTGCTGAGTAATAAAAATAAGATTTTCTTTAAAAACTGACCTGCATAGGCCATTTGTATGTGAGTGTGTGTAGTGCGACATTAGGAACATGTATTTAACCTATGTTCACTTGAAAACAGGAGACGCAGTGCAGCGAAACTGAAAAGAACTCAATGGTTTCGAGACGCGGATTTAAGTTTAATTTCTTTTAACTTTATATGGTGCCATTTAAAAATGCTTAACTGAAAAAAGCAAGCGTGGTGCAATGGTCAAAGACGTCCGTCTAGCGCTCGTTTACATGGACAGACAATTACATCTCGTCGCGTTCGGTGCGAATTGTGTTTACTACATTACTAGCATTATATTTACTGGAATGCACTGAGTGTTTTGAATGTACATCGTCCAGAGTCCAGCAGGTCCTGAAGCGGAAAGCTCTGTTGGTATGGTAACAGGAATATCAGTGGCTGGGGGAGGGGAGAAAGGCAAGGAGATGAGGAGAGGTGAATGAAAAAAGAGCAAAGAGACAGGAAAAGCAGGGGTGAGTTGAGTTCTCTGGGTTTCAGCCTGCAATGTCTCTCTTTATTATCCATGACCGCCTCCCCCATGTCTCAGACTATCTTTTACATACTATCTCACACTTGCCTTGTCTTCCTCTATCTTTCTGCAGTCCCTGTCACTTTTGCCCTGAACGCTGTTTGCCTCATTCATGTCCTCTCCATACTAGCCAGTGTGTGTGTGTGTGTGTGTGCGCGTGTGTGGTGGCCGATTCCATTCTGAGATACTAAAATGTCTCCTCAGTGCACTATTTCTGTCATCGTACTCCCCTGCTGCAGCAGTAATAAGGATCCGAGTTGTGAACTGTGATTCCAGCTTCAAGCAAAGCTCTAATCCAATCCTACAACAATACTTATGCACACATGTAAATTGAATACCAGCTCTTAATAGGTTTAAATTTCATTTTTATGTAAAATACGACACACACCGAGGCTAACATACACCGTTTTTGTTTTTTGAAAGCCCTCGGCTCTTCAGTAGACAATATGAGCCTTACACTAACTAACAAAATTGTCTCAATGGCAATGAAGCGTTTTGATATATAGGCCTACCCACGTATGACTGATTAAACAGATTTTATATATTTTCTTTGTGCTCTCTTATGCACACGTGCATAATAAGACCACCTGTTCAAAGCAAAAGTGTTTACGTTCGCTCCAACATTCAGTCAAGCTCAAGAGCGACATTACAATTCATTCAGGGGTGTTTCGCTATGCTCTGTGTTGTCTGGCTCAGTAACAGCAGCAGTTGCATTTTCCCCCCACAGTGATGAACGATAAGTCGAGCCACCAGCACACAGCACTGTCAATCAGAGCCGCAATGGCTCACGAGAAGGAAGCCATTTTGAAAATGTCACTAAACTTACTTTATGCTGCCTTCAAATCCTCCAGGGAAGTTCCTGTTTGAGGGAATCGTAATAATGACGTCAAGTGAGTAAATATGAAATTTGTTTCTCTCGTTTACATTTTCTGACAATGATAGGAAGTTTTTTTTAGCACTAATGAAACAAAGTAAAGAGAAGAAGATACTATTAGGTCTGCAAGTGCTGCTTTGTGCATTTAATAGTTGTGCAGCCACAGAGAATCATGGGAAATATAGTTTGGTTGCAAAAGCTTGTCATCTAATAAACCGGATTAATATTCTTCATCAGTGTTAAAACAGTCGTTTAAACTAAACTGTACAATTAGCATTCACCCCTTATGATAAATACCAATTAGATTCTGCTAATTCTCACACCTCCAACTTGGGCTCAAAGATAATCTTACATTGGTAATTTCGTCTTTGTGGTGCTGTTAATGGGGGTTTATGTTGTAAATATGATAACTGACATGACTTGAAGGCAGCATTAAGCCCCGACTGCGTAGAACATTATACTGATGAACGTTTACCACCCTGACTAGAATTAGCACCATCCATCCATTACACATTAATCAAGAAAGCCATTTACTCTCATTAAACAGCAAAATGGGATGCTTACCTAAGGTAAAGAGGACTAATATATGCAAAGATTTGTTAAATTTCATGCCATGTCTTTAGTGGTAGTCTTGCCATTTCCATGCACATTCTTAAATTTTTAAGTGTGAGACTGTAACTTTAAACCAAATTCTTGGTCACTTTTTGCACAAAACACTATTGAACAGTGACTAAGCAACTTCCTTCAATAACAACAACAGCTCATGAGCTTTAATAAGGAACCAGTTGACCTGCATGTAACTGCAATCCATCATTCGTTAGTTAGAGAATCAATGTGCTGTCACCGTTAGAGTCCATACTGAAATATGACTGCAACACTGTCAGCGTCTGCATTGGCTACTGAATAGCTCTGAACTCGTAGAACACATCTTATTCACTAACCATGTGTGAATTTGAGTGTGGAAATCATGTGGAAATCGTGATTAATATTTACACTTAGATTTTCTCTAAAAACAAATCTGCAACCAAATGAACCACACATTTGCAAAAATAAGAATTGTACCGTATTCAGCTGATGCATTAAATGAATCGAAAGTAACCATAAACACAATGTAAAAAACTGTTTTGTTTAAAATAAATGGTTTTGAACTTTTTATTTATGAAAAATCCAGAAAAATATATCACAGTTTACACAAAAATTTTAAGCTGTAATAAACATAGAACAGACAGAGCGCCCTCAAGTGGCCAGTCCAGGGCACCACAACCAACACTGTGACAGTAATAAGTAAGGAAGAATTGACAACAGCTTCTCGTCGTGGCCACATCACCACCTTGTGTGTGCATTATTTTCGAATAATTCAATAGACCGGAGTCAATTATTCCGCTTATACTATGATCATCACACTTCAAGACATTGTTCAGATGTTGTATTTCAAGGTTTTTTTCCTTAAAACACTCTTGTGAATAGGATTAATTTCTTATGCATCTAATCTCATGCTTCCGTTGCTAATTACAAAACGTAATTTTAGACCAAGTAACAGAGGCTTGAGCCATTGATAATTAAGCATGTGTGAATTACCTGAGTCTGTGCATCTCTCAACAGTGTTCGGCAGCAGTGTTTCTACTAATAACGAAACTGTAAGTTCATCTGCTTCAAAAACGCCATTATTAGGCTAGGTTTATTTAACATGAAGTAAGAAATATTACAGAAATTGAATAAAGTGTATAAATAAAACACCACATAGTCTTCACTGTATCAATCAAACATGATTAACATTGATAATGACAGACAGCAGCAGGTAAATAAGGCTGCTGTCCCTTTAAGACCAGCTGACGGGCAACCGGGACAGAGCCAGAATCCTGTCAGGCAACATTGGCGGGACCGAAATCCCTCTCAGCAACTCAGGAGTACCTGGAAACAAGAGCTGCACGTATCCAATATACTGAAACGCATCCGGTTTTCACCCGACTGTTTTACATTTATTTAACATATAACCGACTGTGTACTCCACACGACAGGCATTATGACATTACTGTGTGCGTATTTGACCATTCAAGCACAATAAAACACGAAAGAGATCTGTTTTCGCGATTGCATGCTGTCGAGAGAGGGGCTTTCAGTGCGCGCGCTTCGGCTGTGTTTTATTCAGCGCGAGCACCGCATTGAGTTCTTTTTCACTGCTTATTGCACTTTATTAAACATAATATACGCCCCAAATTCACGATCGCATGCTGTCTGAGAGAGGCGCTTTCTGAGTGTGTGCTTCGTATGTGTGTCAGTCAGCGAGAGCCGCGGATTGAGTTCTTTTTCACTGCTTATTGCACTTTATTAAACATAAGATACGCCCCAAATTCACGATCGCATGCTGTCTGAGAGAGGCGCTTTCTGAGTGTGTGCTTCATATGTGTATCAGTCAGCGAGAGCAGCGGATTGAGTACTTTTTCACTGCTTATTGACCTTAATAACTCTACCAAGTGCGTCCCACTCTTTATTTTCTCATTCATGCATGTTTCCTTATCACTCAGAAGGTGTATAACGTTTAAGCAGTATGTTACGCAGATATGTTTGCATACCGCGGAATACACGATATAGCAAAATCTCTAACGATAGACACTTTATATCACGTAACGATATATACCGTCATACCGCTCAGCCCTACATTCAACAGCCCCGTACTTTAATAATAAATAATTAATTATAAGAAATGTTTTTGAGCAACAATTATTTACAACGTTAATACATTTCACAGTATTACTGTTGTACTGTATGTATATATATATTACTAACCTCAAACTCTAGTATATAGTATAGTCTCTTTTTAATATTCTAAAACCACTAATAAAATTCCCTTAATTATTTTTGGCACCAGATAAAATTCCTCAAATTCCTAAGTGTCTGGACCCCATTTATCTCAGTCAGGAGATGGATGCTGGCAGAAGTGAAAAAAAACAGGACGCTCACTTACTCGCTATCCGTTCATTCCTGTCCTCTCATGGTCTTAAGAGTCACAGGTCCTGACAATACAGCCTCTGTTCTATGAGGAAGATCTCAGACCAGCAGAAAGGCACTCAGCAAGGAAATAAGTAGGCAATACTCAAGCAATAAGTACTGTATCTGAAAGCTTGGCTCTGTTTTAGTCTAAACAACGAGGATTTTTGTCTTCTATTGTTTTTTATATTTAAATAGTTTTTTTCCACACCACAAAATACAGGAATACTAAAAAAAAAAGAAGTTTCTTTACAAATAAATGGATGTACTACATTTTTAATTAGAAAACTAGAAAATATACTGCAGCTAGAACTATAACTATTAATTCATAAACACTTTTCTGTGTGTCTGGAAGACAGTGGCATAAACTTAAAAACATTTCTGATTTGTGGGAAGTTTTTAGTAAGATTTTAAGATAGTTGCTATCTAATTCCCGTGTGAAAAAACACAGGCCCACAGTGTTCCCTCTTGATCACCCACAATTCATCCACCATGTTTGTGCATGTTTTGCCTCACACATGAAATCAATTAAGCCGCTCGACAGGATATGAATTTCTTGACACACTAAATTTTAAGTGTTTGGCTTCTGTACACCAGCTCCATCAAAAACCGCTTCTCTCCGCACAAAGAAAAGTTTGGGCTCAAGGAGTAACTCATTAAATGTACTGAAGCAGAACCATTATAATGATCTGAAATCAATATAGTAGTTTGTCATAAAATAGCTAAAGGCGTCTATTTTGATAGAAAATCTGACTTTTGACTAGTGTGAAATAAGGGATTTAAGTCTATATACGTAATGTAGACAGTTTAAAAAAATAAGTCAGACATTTTTGCTGCATTTCAGGCTACATCTTCGATCTATCACTAATAGCACTGGGCAGATGGGGGATGGGAAAACCGGGAGAGCTGTGAATGAGAGCGAAATCAAGAGAGATGAGGGGAGTTTTAGGGACTGGGGTGAGTAATGGATATGGAGAGAGACAGTATGAGGGAGGTGTCAGGAGGAACAGTGTTTATGTGTGTTGCACAGTTTACTCAAGCATGTATTTATATGGGAAGAACATATGTGTGAATGTGTGTGAGTGTGTTGAGGCCCAGTGGTCTGAAGCCTAATACTGGCCCCCTGTATGCAGCTGCTCCCTCTGTCTGTCTATGACTCTCTCTCTATTTTTTGGCTTTCTCTCAGCGCTGTAGGATGACTGGTGGTCACAAATATGCTTTCTAATTTCTAGAGGATCACACAACTGGGTGAATCTCACAAAACCTCTTAGAAACATGTCTTAAGCCACATGTCTTAATTCACCCCAAAATCAAAAGAAAGAAAATATGTTTTGGAAATAGGAAATTAAGTCAAGATTATTTTTGCATGAAAATTAAAGGTCAACATGAAATTAGAATTGGCACTTCCATTCTATATTTCCTTCTTTATTTGTGAACTATTCAGTCATGCATGTCATTCCATGTTAATCTAATTGAAATAATATCTTTAATCAAAATATACAGCATTTAATTCGACAGCAATTTCCATTATTCTGAATGGTGATTCTCATTACAGTCATACAGTATTTTATTTAATGTGTAATCTTTATTTTAAAAATACAGCGCTTCATTTAATTAATTAATTAATTAATTAATTAATTTAATAATTCCTGTTATCATCAATAGTAATTCTCATTGCTGTAATACAGGAGTCTATTCATTTTATTTGTAAAAGCACTTAATTTTACTAATGAATTTATTTTGTAATTTCCATTATTCTTAATGGTGATTCTCATAATACAGCATTTTATTTATTTTTTTCCTAAGCAAAAAGGCTCTACAAGAAGTAACATAACAAATAATGCTGTGTAAATAATAAAATAATAATAAAATAAATAAATACATTTAATTTCAAATTTGTTAAGGTAGTGAAAATATTGGGGGGGAAATGTGCTTAATTATCATTAAAATAGCATTGCAATGCAATACAAATAAAACTCTTATTTCCTTTTGAACAAACTATAATTTCTTGTATTTTTAAAGTCGAATTGTGGGATGAAATGTGACCCGGACACGTTCTTGACAGCTTTCGTGCGATTCGCTCGACTTCAGGGCACAAGAAAATGAAAGACACACTCAAGACAGACAAACCGAGGAAGACAGAGATAAAGCGAGAGAGAGCAAGGCTGTAAAACAGAACCCACTTGTTAACAACCATATTACAAACAATCTCTCCACTCATGTGAAAAAGAATAAATAATAATTCCTGTTATCATCAATAGTAATTCTCATTACTGTAATACAGGAGTCTATTCATTTTATTTGTAAAAGCACTTAATTTTACTAATGAATTTATTTTGTAATTTCCATTATTCTTAATGGTGATTCTCATAATACAGCATTTTATTTATTTTTTTCCTAAGCAAAAAGGCTCTACAAGAAGTAACATAACAAATAATGCTGTGTAAATAATAAAATAATAATAAAATAAATAAATACATTTAATTTCAAATTTGTTAAGGTAGTGAAAATATTGGGGGGGAAATGTGCTTAATTATCATTAAAATAGCATTGCAATGCAATACAAATAAAACTCTTATTTCCTTTTGAACAAACTATAATTTCTTGTATTTTTAAAGTCGAATTGTGGGATGAAATGTGACCCGGACACGTTCTTGACAGCTTTCGTGCGATTCGCTCGACTTCAGGGCACAAGAAAATGAAAGACACACTCAAGACAGACAAACCGAGGAAGACAGAGATAAAGCGAGAGAGAGCAAGGCTGTAAAACAGAACCCACTTGTTAACAACCATATTACAAACAATCTCTCCACTCATGTGAAAAAGAATAAACAGGCCGTATCAGCAGAAAGCACTTTCTGAATAAGAGCTCATTCAGCATATGAAGTACAGATGTGCTCAGCGAGAGTAAGTGATCACAAAAGAGGAAGACTGTTGACAAGGTGTTGCACAAGGAAGGAGTGGTGGAGGAGAGAAAAGTAAGAGGAGAGGGGAGGGAAAGAGAGAGAGAGAGAGAGGGGAGGAAAGCAGCCAAGTTGGCAGGATGAATGGAGAGTGCAGAAGGAGGGTAATGTAGGAGTTTGATAATTTGATAACGTTTTCAAGTGTGTGGGTGTTTGTTTTGTGTGTGTGTGTGTGTGTGTGTGTGTTAGTGTCTTGCGGAGGTGTGCACATGATACTGTGCGTGTGTGTTGCTTGAGGCTGTAACACAGACATGGCACTTCAGCGAGTCTAGCAGCAGAGACGGATAGGAAATGATTTTTCCCCTTCACACTGGTAAAAGCTGCTGGACAGTCTCTCAGTAAACTTGCCTGACTGGTTGCCAAAGTATATATGTGTGTTAGAAGGAGCGAGAGAGTGCGTTTGTATGATATGTGATGTGACACCACCCCTCAAACACACACACACCGTTCACCTATGTTTGAGCTCCTCCCGATACTGTACCTACCCTGCCTTTTTTCAAAACATAAATATCATGGCTGTATGTCT
>NW_015505518.1:1397823-1413621 GCF_001515645.1 Sinocyclocheilus grahami | reverse complement strand
AAAATGTAAGGGGGTCTGAATACTTTCCATACCCACTGTATATATATATCTATGTGTGTGTGTGTGTGTGTGTGTGTGTGTGTGTGTATATCCATGTCCATACTTTCTCCAAACCCATCCTATGCAAGGTCATGGCTAGTGTGTGTGTGTGTTTGTGTATAAACTTAATATATTTAGAATTAATATACTACTTTTTACATGTTTTATATGTACATTTATTTTATTTTAAAATACATATTAAATTTAATTACACCCATATTTACTGCATACTGCATAATATCAAACAAATCAGACATATGAAGATTAAAAGATTGTTTACAGTTTAGAATTAGCCGGATCTTCTGATAATTTCACATTAAATAATAATGATTGAATTAAATTCGGATTCATAAACAGCCATTTCTATGCGTTCAAAAAGCCCTTTGAGTTTTGGACAGTGATGAAGTGAGACTGATGGAAAGGTGAAAGCTGTCTCTCATCGGCACACTAACAAAAAGGCACAATATTTGAGATTCAGTTTTGCCTTGGATTTATTTTTATTTATACTGAGCAGCTTTTCTTGAAGCAACCTGACATGTTTCCAGTGATGTGTCTTTTTAGGAGCTTTTGTGGGTTCGTATGTGTGTGGGTGAACGTGTAGCACAGCTGGAGGGACAGTGTGTGTGTGTGGCTGTAATCCTTCATCATCCCCTGAAAACACACACATACAATCTCTCACTCTACCTGCAGTGTGTGTGTGTGTGTGTGTGCGCACTCTGACAGCATGAACACACCTCTGTGGTAAATCAGCAGCAGCTGCGAGCAGCGATCACGCGAGTCTGTCATCAAATCAGATGGCGTCACCATGTGTGTACACGGCATGGCCACAATCCCCGCAGTGGGAGCTACGCAGAACCAATGACCCTGTAAAACTGGACAAATGAATCGGAGTCTAGTCACTGTCGGTGTATAATCAGAGGAGTTCAGTAAATATGGGCAGCATCTGAAATCTGAACATTGCATTTGTTGTCAGTATAGGCTTCAATTCCAAAAGATGCATCCTTTCCTGCCTATAATATCCCCAAATCCTGTGTAAAGAAGAAATATGGCTTCAAAGTAAATTATTTTAATGTAACTTAAATAGTATATATATTTAGTATATTTTTTATCTGTTTGCGCTGTTGATTTTCCTAATTTCATTCATGAATCAGGTGTTAAAACATCAAAGACAGCAAACGCAGGTAAACTAAGACCAAAAAACTGCTTACAAAAAATGTGCTTCTTTTTCGAACCCAGTCAAGATTTTTGCACTGAAAAGTCTGTACTATAATAAATAACTCTACCCTGCTCACTATTTGAGAATGTTTGCAAAGGGGCGCCTCTTAGAATCAGATTAAACGTTTCACGTTATTAATAAAAATTCATATAACAGTGTAAGTTAGGCAGATAGTGTGCTTGAGAAATCATTTTCTTTCTGTTAATCTCTCTTTCTCTCCCCCAGTCTCTCTCTCCTGGCCCTGCTCTGGCTGGGTTGCTATGGGAACAACAGCAGACAGGTTCTCACATCCCCTCCTTCAGATTCTTCCTGGCTCACTCACCATTTATATTCATGCACAGCAGCTCCATAAACACACACACACAAACACGTACACAAACGTGCAAAAACATGCTTAAAACGAACACAGCGTCACTGAGCATGCACACAGACACACACCCCAGAGACACACACACTATCTATAAACGCACTCATAGATACACAATCACACCCCGCGCTCAAACACTATCGATTCTCTCCTGGGAAGGTGTTTGTGTTTGGATGAAGCATTAAACCTCACTGGCATTACAATTTCTGACACACAAAGCTGATAAACACCATCATCTCAATACAAATGTGCATGTTGAGTGTGTTTTCGGGTTTAATCAGAACTAATGACTGCAGAGGCAAACTGCAAAACACACCGATGTACCCTTTCTCTCATTTTATTGTTCAGGCATTTGATTATTATTATTATTATAAGCAATAATAAAAAACACCTGACTGGAAATATGGAACACCAGTGATGGAGGTCAAAATTAATACCCAGCAACACCCTTAACACATTAGCCAGCGCACACGCGACAGCAGAGCGATGGATAAATTCCTCCTCCTTTTTTCAAAATGGGGTTATTAGAATAGAGGAGAGTAAGACCGTGTGTGTAAGAGCGATAACAGTTTTTCTTGAGCTCATTTAGCTGGATAAGCATCAATAGAGAGAGGGGGATCTTTTTTTCTCTGAATAGATGGAGGAGAATTGATATGCTGAATAATATTGCCATCTCTCTCACTTGCACTGCGTCCATGTTATGCGAACATACAACAGCTATAATGTTCATACTATGATTATATCAGCTGCATGCCTTTAGTATAACAGCAGTTCCGCTAAATTTTAAGCATGATTTTAGTAAATTGATACATTAATCATACATTGTTAAATTATTATTATATTAAATTATTATTATAAAAAATATAATTTAATAGCAGTCTGAACTGAGTCCGATTTGGTGAACTTGCACAGACCAGTCGTTTCACTTCATAACACCTCAATATATAGACCTCAATAGGAGCCCAGGGTATTAGTTTTATCCAGTGTTCGAACTGAGAGGGGGCTGGGGGGGTCCCGGATCTCCCATAAGCATTAAGGGACCCCCCATAACACCCAAAAAAATATACTTGGGGGGGTCCCCTGGTTTTTCAATAAAACTTTAACACTTAAAATGAAATTTCGATTGCTGTATTAAATTTAGACCTGCTTATGTTACATATTTAATTTTTACGTGTTTTTACAGCGTTGCTCATTATAACCAATCACACACGATTCTGGTGAGCTTAGGAATGCAGTAGCCAATCAGAGGTGTTCAAACTAGTCATCGCTGAAACCCCAGAGTTTTGTTCAGACTGAAACTCGCGAATTCCCTCATCATAAGCAAAAAAATTGCAGATGTATGTACGTAAGTTAGAGATTCATTTATTATGAGTGCTTAAACACTAGCTAGACTAAATGCTCATTTATAGTGTGTTCTTTCACTGCATGATTCAGTATAATAAAATGCATTTAGAATGCTCCCAAAATTCAAGATGTGGGGGCAGAAAATGTATATATTTATATTGTTTCATATAGTTGATCAATATCACACAAAGAGTGACATTTTTTCTCGCAAAAATCACAAATGTGATATTGATTTTATACAACAGTTCAAGTAAAATGCATTTAGAATGCTCCCAAAATTCAAGATGTGGGGGCAGAAAATGTATATATTTATATTGTTTCATATAGTTGATCAATATCACACAAAGAGTGACATTTTTCTCGCAAAAATCACAAATGTGATATTGATTTTATACAACAGTTCAATAATCAAGAAGTTAATATTAAGAGACTTACGTTTTAGACACCACATTGCCTATTTTTTGCTCTATTTCGCCAACAAAAATGGTTCCAAACACAGGCATAGCACTGTTTTGCGTCTCTGAAAAACATGACAGTAGTGTTTCGTTCCTAAATGAATCAACCGTTTAAATGAGTCGGTTCAATCGCAATGACTCACTTAACAGTGACTTGCTGCCACCTACTGGCAGTTTTGTTTTATCTTGTCTGTACATGCATTTTTTGACTCTCAGGTGCCAGTAGCCGACTTGAATTTTGTGAATCACTAAGGACCATGGTTTCTGCTAAAAATCTTCTCTGCTGTTCTATTAAAAAAAAAATAATAAAATAAGTAATCTTGGATGGTCTGAGGGTAACAAGTTAGTAAATTAACAAGTTTCCATTTTTTGGTGAATTATCCCTTTTATTACTTACACTACCGTTCAAAGGTCTGTGTTTTTTTTTAAGTCTCTTATGCTGACTATGGCTCGAATACAGTAGAATCAGTAATATTGCGAAATACTACAATTTAAAATAACTGTTTACTATATTTTAAAATGTAATTTACTCCTGTCATGGCAAAACTGAATTTTCAGCAGTCATTACTCCAGCCTTCAGAAATCATTCTAAAAACATTTCGTATCAATCTTGAAAACAGTTCCTGCTAATATTTTTGCAGAAACCATGATACATTTGTTCCAGGATTTTTTAGCCCATTGGACTGTAATTATTTCTCATAGGTATGTAAGCTATTTTCAACATTTTATTATCGTCCGAATACAGAACGTCTGTGTTTTTCTCCCACCACCCCCTACTGTTTTTTTGCCAAACACCAAGGTCATGTGGTAATTTAATTGCCATCCAAATCCACATCTCTGAGTTTACAAGAAGAAATTTATTCAAAATTCACCATTTAAATCGAACACCGGCAGTGGTAAATAAAAAAAACATGTAAACGTTTGAAATGGGTCATTATGGCAGCAAAAGCTATGCAATAATTTTTTTGTTTACCTTATGTAAATAAGCGGTTGCAGTAACTTATTTCTGCTAAGCTCCACATTTTTAATGACATCCGTCATTTTAAAATAAAATGCGAGACAGAAAACCATTTCAACTATAGCGCATCTGTTTTCCTATTTTTAAACAGGAGACTTAAATAATCAAATAATAAATAAGATATTAAATATGAATTTACACTGATTGTTGTAAGCATATGACTTTTTTATTTTATTTTTTTACAGCAGACAATCATGCGAATGACCATGTGAGCAGAGCGTTCCCGGTTTGTAGAATCACAGAACTCGCATCTCCGTGGTGAATAAACCGCTATCCGAATCCATGAGTTTTATCACTGAGGTGTCACGTAAATTTATTTTTACAGACATCCACATGAGAAACCGTTACCATCCAAATAGTACGGTGGCCGAGAAGTGCAAAGCAAATCACAAATTACAAACGCAAATGCAAGTCTAAAAAACAAAATAATTCAGAAAGCACAACAATCTGACTTGTAAATTTGTTTTCGGATTTGTTATTGTGTTTTCTGACTTATGTTTTCTGAATTATTTTGTTTTTTTTAGACTTGCATTTGTAATTGGTTATTTTGTTTTCAGAATTGGGATTTGCTTTGCACTTCTCGTCCACCGTAAAATAGGGCTTTTGATGAATAGAACATTTTACTGTCACTTTTGATCAATTTAATGCATCTTTGCATCCCTGAGTGAAAAAAAAACAAAAAACCTTAACCCCAAACTCACAATAAAAAATAGTTTTATTTTTAATCAACACAAGTAGTCATAATACAATAACCAATTCAGTTGTGTAATTTGCAATACTAAGAGTAGTTCATTGCTTCCTGAGAGAATTGAAAACGAAGTCTTAAGCTGTTGCATCTTGCTGATTTTTCAGCATCTTGCACCATGAGCGTTGCATTTGTGTGACAGAGTTTGAGAGATGTGTCTTGAGACTCCTGCGTTAACCATTACATTCTATTGCACTCCATCAAGCTGTTTTTGAACACAAGAAATGTCCTGCGTGAACAGCCCTGAAGCTCATGAGGCAGATCACATGAGCTACACTGTCTGCATACTCATTAGAAGTCATTAGAATCATATTTAACAAAACAACGAATTAATATAGGACTAATACCATGTTGATGGATTCTCATCTGCTCAGATTAACATGCATGTATGTAAGCCTTGTGTAAATGTTTAAGTATGTACCAGCCCGAGGATGTGGGCTTCTTAATTTCATCTACTCATATCTCAGGAATTTTTTCTTTGCCTTATTGCCTCACTAAGGATTTATATTATTCATTATAAAGCTGCTTTTAAAAAATAAAAATAAAAAACATTGTGAAAAGCGCTATATTCAAGTTGAATAGTCACCGTGTACAAGTGCTAAAAAAAAAAAAAAAATTTGACCTCTGCTCGCGTCGCCAGTGGTTGCTGCTGCTTGTGTCATCTCAAATCACCAAACTTCACTGCAATTGAACGACTTCTAGACGCTTTGTCGCTGCAAATCGATGTCTAGTTGTGTGGTTCGCTTTCAGAGTAGACAGGGTCTCTCTCTCTCCATCATTCCTACTTTCTTAAATCTTTCTCTCACAAACACAGTCACAGGTATAGAATTAGCAGACTCCGCGGTAACATCAACAACAAAGTCTGCATTCACAGGTAATTCAGAGATGCAGCATGGTAAACAGCCGCGTATATAATTCAATGACGACCGCATTTAGCTTGATCATACAGTTCGTTGCTGGTGCTAGTGGGTGTGGTGGAGGCTTAGTGAAGTAACTGCTCTTATACAGGGCTCGATGAGATCATCTATGGCAGGTGTGATGATGACTGACTGAGTGCAGGTGTTGACCAGAAGGGATGTTGGGAAATGTAGTTCCCAGTGGACTGGGCTGGTGACTGAGGATAGTGAATGAACTAGTGACTGTGGATTGTGACACATACATACACACTTCAATGTGAATGCTGATCTTGTTCTCAGAATACTAACCAGGCACTGAATGTCTGTAATAGACAGCACATCACAGCCTCTGAGATTAAGACGGACAGAGAAAGCAAGAGAGCGAGAGCGAGAGCGAGAGTTGGTTTAAGGTAAATGAAGCTGATTCTGTGCTAAAGCTTGAGCTGTGTTTTATTCCGTCTGTCTGTGTGTTTCAGCCCATTACATCAGCCAGGTTTCCTACCTGCACAACAGCACCAGAATATGCCATATTGTGCACACACCATTAGAGAGTAACGGTTAACGAGATTCGTAGCTAATAAGAGTCAGCCACTGGATATGATGAATAGTATGTTAATTTCTTACTCTCACAATCTCCTGGGCTGATTTTCATGTATTTTATACATGCACGGCCACAGGAATTTATACGTTTGTAAAGGTCTCCGTTTCTAGATTCAGATTCTGTTCTTTATTGCAGCTGAAGGTCTGCTGGCCTAAAAGCTACAATCCTGCATGCTCATGAATACAAGTAATACTGGTACAGCTACCTTTTTTTATTAAAATAAAATAATACTTTTATTCTGAAAAGATGCATTAAATTGACCAGAAGTGACATTAAAGACAGTAAACAAAGTTTTCTATTTCAGATAAATTCTGTTCTTTTAAACTTTCTATTCATTAAAGATCCTGAAAAATATGTATTGTGATATGTAGCACAACTGTTTTCAACACTGACAATAATAATAAATGTTTCTTCTGCACCAAATCCAGCATATCAGAATGATTTCTGAAGGATTGTGTTACACTGAAGACTGGCGTAATGATGCTGAAAATTCAGCTTTAATATCACATGAATAAATTACTTTTTAAAATATATTCAAACAGAAACAGCTATTTTAAATTGTAATAATATTTCACATTTTTACCGCATTTTATCAAATAAATTGTACCTTGGCAAGCTTCTTTCAAAAACACTAACTGCAAACTTTTGAATGGTAGTGTAAATGTTTTTGTAAGAAAAAAGAGAATACATTTATTTGATGTGCCAACAAAATATAATGCTGCTGTAGTTGCTCTTGGAAAATACAATCTAAAGGTTTTTATTTTGTACAATTCTCCTAAATGATCCTAAATTTCCTCATCCAACAGGCAAGTTAATCAATGCAAACACACTAATTTGTACTAAATACAGACAAAAAAGCACAAGTTCTCCATCTTTCTCATTATCTGACTCTTTGATTCTGTTGCATACACTTTCCATGGTTCAGTGTTTTCATGCAATTTGTCTGATTAAACAAACAAACAAAAGTCAGTAGCTCCCCCCCGTTTCCTTTCCCTTCCCTTTTCTTGTCTTCTTTTCTCCTCTCCTTCTTTTTGTGTCTGCAACATGGAGCCCATCTGGGATGGGCAGCCATCGTTGTCATGGTGATGCTTTCCACCGGGGCATCCGATTGGCCAGTGGACACGAAGCAGTCTCTGTCTGGTTTGGACGCAGCCGTTTGAGTCCTCAGGGACAGCGGTGGGGACGGGCGCCTCATGCAATGCAAATATGACACCTTTGAACTGACTGGGTGTTATAATTTTGAGTCATTTGAAAAATGAAAATGTGGAGTTTTTATGTGTGAACACCACAGATGCACTTGTAGGCAGCCACGCGTGCAGACCAAAAGTAATTTCACTAACATTGAATGAGGATTCATATACGTATAATTTATGAAAGCTTTTATAAAATGGAAAATGTTCAATTTTGCAGACAGAATCACTAAGTGGATCATGCCTCAACTCAACTCAACTCTTTAACATTGTTTTTTTTTTCCATAAAACTTACAAGATGTTAGACTTAACTAACACATTCAGATGCCTATAATATCTGAAAAGGGATAGTTCATCCCAGAAATGAACATTGTGTCATCATTTTTTCATGTCATTTCAAAAAACATCATCAATGAATCCTGAAAATATACCACAGTTTCCACAAACATATTAAGCAGCACAACTGTTTTCAACATTGATAATAATAATAGTTTCTTGATGAACCTCTTATATTGATTTCTGAAGAATCATGTGACACTGAAGACTGAAGTAAGGGCTGCTGGAAATTCAGTTTTCCGATCACAGGAATAAATTGCATTTTAAAATATATTCAAATAGAAAATAGTTATTTTAAATGTCAAAAATATGTCAGAATACTACTGTTTTTATTGTATGTTTTAGAGTTTCAACTGTAAATTTTTTACATACTATAAAAAAATTTTACATACAAACTTTATGTGGTACAAGATATCAGTTTTCACATACATATTTATATAATTCCTATAATTACTTCAAAAGGGACAGTTCACCCCCAAAAATTAAAATTTTATCATCATTTACTCATGTCATTTCAAAACCATCATGATGTTCTATCTTCTGTGGAACACAAAAGGAGAATATTATCAGAACATTCAACCTGCTCGTCTAAACAATGAATGTTGCATTTTGCAGTTTGTTCCATAATGACTTTAAGGATGGTTGGTGTCATAATGCCATTGGTTCTTGCGTGTCAAGTGACTGATCGTGATGCAGTAAGTTTAAGCATGCAGAAATGCACATGACTTATGAGAGCTATGTCATAGAATAAGATTTTTAGTGAATAATTTCATTTTTGCTGTGTTCCTCACATAAAGCTGTCATTTCTGATGATCATATTTTTGTCCTTTTTGAGTTTAATAGTCACTGCTTCAATGGAAGAAAATCAGACCGTTTTTGAACGAGTGAGTAAAGGATGACAGAATTATCATTTTTGATGTGAACTATCCCTTTAAGTATTTTACACACACACACACACACACACACACACTCCTCATAATTTGGTGACCTCTCAGCATTGACTCCAGCAGATTGACTGGCCTTTAATCTAGGGGGGATTATGGCTTGTGGTCTACTGCCTAGATTAGCATGATCAGCACACACTTGCTGTTTTTCATTATCCAGACGGCACAGATCAATACCTCACAAGAAAATCCGTCTCTATTAATGATGTTTGCATGATTAACTGCTGAGTGTGATTTTACCGATTAGCGTATGCGAGGAAGAAAATGCCTAACCCACACGTACGGGTCAGTGTTCGGACATCTGTATGCACATTTTTGTATGCATATTTAAAGGGACAGTTCACCCAGAAAAGAAAATTCTATCATCATTTACTGATCCTCATGTCTTTCCAAATCCAGAAGACTTTTGTTCATATTCAACACAAATGAATGTATTTTGAATGAAACCTGGACGATTTCTGTCCCTCCTTTTGAAAGTACACCAAACTTTGATACTTAAAACAAAAGTTCATTTAAAAAATCCATATGAATCGAGCAGTTTAATCCAAGTCTTCTCAAGAGACACAATCACTTTCTATTAAAAACAGATGTAATTTTGTGCACTATTTTTCATATATAATTATTGATAAACACTCAAAGCACATCAGATATGGTAAACAGAAGCTTAAATATGCTTGCTTGACGATTACAGAATTGTCATTTTTGGGTGAATTACTTCTTTAAGGATAGTTCAAACTGCCAATTTTGCCAAAGGTGATGAGTAGGACAAATCATAAACCTCAATATGGCGACCAGAGTTGGGTATAACGTGTTACACAGTTACTGTAATCTAATTACTTTTTCTGGTAACGCAGTAATGTAACGCATTACATTTTAAATTTGTGTAATTTGATTACAGTTACTAAAGTCAATATAATTACGTTACTTACGTTACAAATTTAGATATATAAAAAATATTTATATGCCTTTTAAAATCACGTTTTGCGCGGGGTTGACGGAGGCGCCGGCGCGATCACTTGCATGTTTTCCTGATAACAGCAAAAAGAACTTAAAATGCTCAGCCATTTTTGATCATACATATAAGTGTAATACATAATTTGAATCTGTGAAGGTTCTACTTTTATTTGTGTACACTCACAATATCAACAAAAGATTGTGCTTTTGTAAAATAAAGAAAACAAACCGGGTGCGCTTTCAGCCGTCTCAGTCTCTTCAGACTTCTTTTTGAAACGCGTCAATAACATGAACCAAAACCCAATGAATACTTCACATACAGACATAAGAGATATATCGGAAAGCTTGAAGTGTCTACGCTTAAATGAAGCTGGTAACGCAGTAATGTAACGCATTACATTTTAAATTTGTGTAATTTGATTACAGTTACTAAAGTCAATATAATTACGTTACTTACGTTACAAATTTAGATATATAAAAAATATTTATATGCCTTTTAAAATCACGTTTTGCGCGGGGTTGACGGAGGCGCCGGTGCGATCACTTGCATGTTTTCCTGATAACAGCGAAAAGAACTTAAAATGCTCAGCCATTTTTGATCATACATATAAGTGTAATACATAATTTGAATCTGTGAAGGTTCTACTTTTATTTGTGTACACTCACAATATCAACAAAAGATTGTGCTTTTGTAAAATAAAGAAAACAAACCGGGTGCGCTTTCAGCCGTCTCAGTCTCTTCAGACTTCTTTTTGAAACGCGTCAATAACATGAACCAAAACCCAATGAATACTTCACATACAGACATAAGAGATATATCGGAAAGCTTGAAGTGTCTACGCTTAAATGAAGTCTTATCTAAAACAAATGTTCTCTGATGAAGTAATCAGTATGAAACCAACGCGAGGTCCAGTCTTTCCCGTCTGAGGTCATTATCTGTAATGTGATCATGCCCCCGCGCAGCGCGCGGTATTCATACGGTAATCATCCACGTGAGACGCGCAAGCCTGTAAATGCCCACATCACCTCATAAACAAAGAAGCAACATTCATTTTTAGCATTCAAATATGCACTGTATATTCATCAGTACAATTCATCAATACTGTTTTCAAATGTTATCAGAACCGTTTTCAATTTATTAAGGTTTTGCTGTCTTTAATGCTCACACAGTTAAACACAGCCAGCATACATACACTCAGCAAGCAATGTTGTATATAAAACACTGTATAGGCACATTTAAAGATATATATTTTCAATGTTAGGCAGGTTTATACTAAGAATGTTAAGTTTTAGAAATGGATTAAATCTTTAAGTCAAGTTGCTGTTTTCATACCTTTGTAATATTTTTCAGTCAATATTAAATTACTGAAAGAACTACAATTTTCACTTTGAAGTGTATTGTTTTTTTAGGTTTGATATGTTTTCAAAGTAACTTGAAAGTAAAGTAATTAGTAATCTGATTACTTTTTACATGCAGTAATCAGTCATGTAACCAAATTACAATTTTTAAGTTGTAATCAGTAATTTGTAATCTATTACTTTTTTAAGTAATTTACCCAACACTGATGGCAACTAACAAGGTGTGCTGTAAAATTAAAAGAGACCATTATTTTTCATAGAAAGTTTGTTTACTAATGCAAATTAACTGGATTAGACAGAAAAAATACAGCTTTTTAGTGTGATTTGAGCTAAAGAAGACAAAAGCTAATACTGTATCTTTAGCTTAAATAACACAGAAAAGCTGTGTTTTTAATATTTTTTTAAATCTGACAACATTGGCGTGATAAATGTATCAGTACCGTTGTTGACAGATTTTATTACTGATTTGAAATATATTATTAAAACATAATCTTGTAGATTGGACCTATACTATATGCCTACATAGAAAACAGCTGCCTGATGGCGTTACCAAGATGGCTGACTAGCCTTAATGGGACTTTGTTATAAATCAGTGGGCACAAAGAGCCGCAAGACTTCCATTGAACTTTATGCGACTTCAACTCAAATATTAAATAATATTGAATGGAATATTGAAGAAATCAAGTGTATTGCTGAGCAGAGACTAGTCTCTGTGGGAGAGCTAAACTTTGACTATTCTCTGTGTTACCATAGAGGGAAACAGACAGCACGACAGCCTGCAGTTTAAACGACTTCTGAGGAAAAATTATTTACTTTTCCGTTTTCTTGTGAGAGTGAGTGAGCAGAAGAAATCAAGAGAGGGGAATGCTGAAAAGAGCGAGAGAGAGAGAGAGAGCGAGAGAGAGGGAATGAACAAGCGGTGGTCTTTGATGACGGCTGCTGATTCTCCAATAGAGAAGGAGACAACTGAGGGCTTTTTAGCTACTGTGGAAGCGGTATCGATTGCACTGCCATACTGCACTGAGCTGCTCTCAAAAAATGCTTTGTCTTCCTTTATTTATCCACCCAAGGTGTGTGTGTGTTCGGGGCCATCGGAACAGTGTGTATGTGTGTTGTTGTGTGAGTGGAAGGAACACAAAAAAGTGTGTGTGTGTGCGCGTGTACATTCACATGCATCTGCACAAACATGCATGTTAGGACAGAGAGACTAATGAACATGGAAGGAAAGCGGAGAAGGGTGTAAAGCTGAACTAAACTAGGCATGAGGTCTTTATTTATAACCTATGTCTCATTATCTACTAAATGTTGTCACGGGCAGGTCCACTCTGCAAAAGCACTGCAGATTTGGCTAATATTATAATGTTTTCAGTTAGATGGAATGAACAAGCGGTGGTCTTTGATGACGGCTGCTGATTCTCCAATAGAGAAGGAGACAACTGAGGGCTTTTTAGCTACTGTGGAAGCGGTATCGATTGCACTGCCATACCGCACTGAGCTGCTCTCAAAAAATGCTTTGTCTTCCTTTATTTATCCACCCAAGGTGTGTGTGTGTTCGGGGCCATCGGAACAGTGTGTATGTGTGTTGTTGTGTGAGTGGAAGGAACACAAAAAAGTGTGTGTGTGTGCGCGTGTACATTCACATGCATCTGCACAAACATGCATGTTAGGACAGAGAGACTAATGAACATGGAAGGAAAGCGGAGAAGGGTGTAAAGCTGAACTAAACTAGGCATGAGGTCTTTATTTATAACCTATGTCTCATTATCTACTAAATGTTGTCACGGGCAGGTCCACTCTGCAAAAGCACTGCAGATTTGGCTAATATTATAATGTTTTCAGTTACCAATAACAGCCGTTTCACACCTCAATCTTGAGCTTCACGTCAGCGTAAAAACATTGTCACTGCAGCTGCAGACTCGCCAGAGTATTCACACTGGAAGCGTTTGTACAGCGTCACAGCAGCAGCTCCAAAGCTACATATTTCTTTATAAAGAAAGCTTTTAGAAGTTGGTCATTTATAAACTTGAAAGTTTCGCATGTAAATGGTAAACAACAAACACAACCAAGAAAACAGCTCCGATCATGTCTTTTCAGTCATACTTTGATATAGAACGTGCTGTTTATAATATAATACATATAATACTATACATATTTTTGATTCTTCATTTTCTTTTCTGACATACTCCAATTCTTGTTAAAACACACTAGAAATGCTTATTCTGTGCATTTTTAGCACTTTTTGTGTGAAATCCTATTTATTTTGTCCATCAAAAGTGTCCTGTCACTTTAATTGAGCGTGAGCAGCGCAATAAAAATAGACTCGGCGCCGAAACCATTGCTTCAGTGCTGCTCTCGTGACACTCCTGCTTGACGTTCACGCATTGCTCCTGCTCCCAGTGTGAATGCACTCATTTGTGACCCTGGACCTCAAAACCAGTCTTAGGTTGCATGGGTGTATTTGTAGCAATAGCCAAAAATACATTGTATGGGTCAAAATTATCGATTTTTCTTTTATGACAAAAATCACTAGGATATCAAGTAAAGATCATGTTCCATGAAGATATTTTGTAAATTTCCTACCGTAAATACATCAAAACCTAATTTTTGATTAGTAATATGCATTGCTAAGAACTTCATTTGGACAACTTTAAAGGTGATTTTCTCAATATTTAGATTTGTTTGCACCCTCAGATTCCAGATTTTCAAATATTTGTATCTCAGCCAAATATTGTCCTATCCTAACAAACCATACATCAATGGAAAGCCTATTTATTCAGCTTTCATGTAGTTTATAAATCTCAATTTCGAAAAAATGACACTTAAGACTGGTTTTGTGGTCCAGGGTCACATTTGTTAACATGCACACTGAAAAAAATACGCACTGCTCACGTGCCGTTCATGCTTGCAGTGTGAAACCGGCCTAGTGCAGTACTCTCAGCTCAATTTAACATATCTAAATCTAAAAATAAATAAATAAATAAATAAATTAGGTGTTTGTAGAACTTGCAGAAAAAATGTTTAACATTTTTTTTAGATAAATTAGGGTAAAAAGTTTGTATGGCTTTTTTGAGTTCAAAATGTCAAGTTTATATGATATCAAATGTGTCATGATTAATAATGTAGATTAGGTAACCCTACGATTTCCTAAATTGTAATCTCAGGAAACACTTTTTCAAAGTAGGCTAATTTGGGGAAAAGGAAAAAAATATATACACACACGCACGCACGCATGCGCACACACACACACACACACATATATATATATATATATATATGTGTGTGTGTGTGTGTGTGTGTGTCTGCGCTTGCGTGCGTGCATGTGTCTATATATTTTTTTCCTTTATATATTTATATATATATATAATTATTTACTTAATAATGTAAGAATCATTTTACAGTGCACAATCAGTGCAGAAAACATGGAAAAAGTTTTGTGTGCGAGCTCTGGATTCCTTCTAGTCATTGGCCCTTCAACACTGTGATGAAATGAAGAATGTTTTGGCATGCATTTGCAATATCAGTAAAATCTGCACTATGAAATGAAACCTCATTGCTGCTTGAAGGGATAGTTCAGCCAAAAATTCTGTCATCACTTACTCACCTTTAAGGTGTTCCAAACCTGTATGACTTTCTTTCTTCTGTTGAGCTCAAAAGAAGATATTTTGAAGAATGGTGGTAAACAAACAGTTGACGGTAGCCATTGACTTCAACAGTATGGAAAAAAAACACTATGGAAGTCAATGGTTACCATAAGCTGTTACCAACATTCTTTAAAATATTTTCTTTTGTTTCCCTGAAAAGTGTAAACTCTGTAGCTCTGTAGTGTTATCAAACATTGCAAACAATCACAGTTTTTCCCCTTCTTTTTGACACTACAGGCACAAAAATTACACACTTCTTTTTCAGAACACAGAAACCAATGACAAAACATCTACACATACAGATATAAAAACCACACAAATACACAATAAAATCCTCAACAGCCATTGAATACGCTGGAAACATTCTCCTCACCTCCACCAACTACATACAACTACAACACACTACTACATTCTGAATCTCTCTCTTTCTCTTCATCATCCTGTCTCTCTCAGACACACACAATTACACAATTTCTTCTCAGCACTTTCACAAATGCTGATTGAAGAAAAAGGACGCCACACACACACCACTAATCTCCATCAGATAAAACAGAGAGCCTTAAGGGGCTAATGCTAGCTGAGCCCTGTGCTGAAATGCCATTCAGTGACCTTTTATCTCTCTCTCTCTCTCTCTCTCTCTCTCTCTCTCTCTCTCTCTCTCTCTCTCTCTCTCTCTCACACCCCGCCCGTGTT
>NW_015505518.1:1381160-1397782 GCF_001515645.1 Sinocyclocheilus grahami | reverse complement strand
TGTTCAACTCACACTCAGTTTTTTTTTCTCTCTCTCTCTCTCTCTCTCTCTCTCTCTCTCTCTCTCTCTCTCTCTCTCTCTCTCGCTGAAACCCTGAAGCTGTTTGTCTTTAGAGGACGGGAAGACAGTTCCTGTGCGATTATGATTCTTTATGTCCATCTAAATTAAACATATACACATCCCAATGGCATGCAGTGTACTTCTGAAACGTATTTCTTCATTACGCCACTTATATTCACGCCGAGCTTTAGGGCCTCAATAAGTGCGCTTACATGCACATTAAAAGTTTGATTTCACTCAGACTAAAGCAATTAATCTTTTTAAAATGTCATATAAATGCCTTAGTCCAACTAGAATCATGCATGTCCAATTTTTCTAAAGTCAGATTAACACACCTAGATAATTAGATTGTAGCATGGATTTATCCAGTATTTATGTTAATCAGACTACAGCTGGCCTCAGAGTTGTACACAGTGGTGATGTGCGACACATATTTAATACTTAAAATATTCTAGTATGCATGTATAATGCATACTTGGACACACAGATTAAGACATTGTTCCAAATTTATATGATTTACTTTCTTCTGTTGAACAAAAAAAATATATTTTGAAAAATATAATTTTGTCCCTACAATGAAAGTCAGTGGGGTCCAAAAACAACACTAGACCAGATTGAATTTCACTGTGTGGACATTGTCAGAATATCTTCTATTGTTCTCCCCAGGAGAAAGAAAGTCATACGGGTTTGGAAAGATAAGAGGGTGACTAAATTTGATAGAATTTTGTCAGAATTTATGACAGAATGTTCATTTTTGAGTAAACTATTCCACAACAGAGCTCAAGGGAGGCATAAGACGCTGTCTCCCTCTAAAAAATGTATCCGCAAGTGTGTCAGTTTGGTGTTACATTAGAAAAATGACATTTTTTGAGCTCATATTTCGTAATATTTCCTTTGTTCTATTGTTGTATTGACTGTTGTACATATCTCCTCTGAGAAAACACCCATGGCACACCCTAACATTTTGAGTTTATTTGCTGTCCAATAAGTGGTAGATAAGCTGTGTACATGTACATATCAGAATGATACTGTGTATGTGTTGTCTGTGCTCTCTCAGAGGAGCAGTCACCAGTAGAGCTGCACAGATGCTGGTGCGACGTGCTAGACTGAGCATAAGCACTACTGCCATGCATCACAGCACACACACATATACTACTGTAACACCATTTCATAGTGAATCTGCCAGTGAGTATTCACACTAAACACAGCTGCTAAATATAAATCCGCAAGGTGTGTTTGTAAATCGCGGACAAAATACAGACGTTTCCAAATGGTGGTTAATATCCACTGCTCACACGCACGCCATCTGATATGCAGAATATAGTTTTCAGCTTGGCATAACCAAGAAATACCCACTCACATGCACACGCAAGTGTTCAGTGCAAGCCGACTATGGTGTTGCAGGTACAGTTGGGCTGAAAAATAAGACTCTAGTGAATGGCAGTTCTAAAGACCTGGTCTTCACACTGCAGGAGTATAATAGCCTAGCCAGTCGTTTTTCACACAAATACACACACACACATACACAGGAGATAATACCACTGTTGCCATGGGAGACAAGTCCTAAAGGTATTTGTCTGCAAACGCTATATTGAGAAGTGTTTCAGAAATCCATTCTCCCTGACTGTCCGCCTGAATGTTCATCAAGACGATGGCTGGACTGTCATGGAGAGCTGGTTTAAATGGTTCACCTTAAAAAGATAATTCTGGTATCATTTACTCACCTTCATAACGTTCTAAATCTGTACGAGTCTTTCATCCATGGGACATAAAAAGTTTTGCACTCAAGTATTGCAAAAAAGGTTCCAATTCACAGCGAGGCCATAATAAAAGAACCAATTTGGGTTCCCCAAAGAACCTTTCAGTGAGCAGTTCTTAAAAGAAATGTTTTTTGTTTGTGTGAAGAACATTGTAATAATCTAAAGAACCTTTTTCCACTACAAAGAAACTTTTGTGCAATGGAAAGATTCCATAGGAAGTTAAAGGTTCTACATGGAACCATCAATGCCAATAAAGAGCCTTTATTTTTAAGATTGTATGAGAAAAGCACCATAAATGTAGTCTACATGACTCATGCACTGTATCACAAGTCTTCTGAGGCCAAACGACAGCTTTGAAGAACAGATCAAAATTGTTATTCATTGAAAATCTTCTACATTGAGAGCAACTGCATTTTCAGTGAATAATGACAAATAATGCTCTGTTTCACAAAGCATGTTTCACCACACAAGTGTGGATTTAGAAAATTTGGGGCAAGATTTACTAACCCTTATTTGGCATTATGAAATACGGTCAGGATTTACCTAAGACACCCAGTGACAAATTAGCAATGAAAAGGCAGTGTCATTTTTGAGGCTGACTCAAATATGCATTTGCATATGCATTTGTAGAAGTTTCTCTTTCAGACAGAAACTTTATGGGAGGAGAGTATTTAAATTAATCATGCAACGTGATTTACGAAGGTTTGCACTAGTCAATTTACTGGTGTTTGTGCCATTATTTAACACTCCACAAAAGCATGTCTTAATCCATTTTGTTAATCTGTTGCTAATAAGTTGCTAATATGCGCTGCTTTTGGTAGGTTGACCATTATGGAAATGAGCTGGATGCATGTGTTCTCCACTCCCATCTGCACTTTTATTGTATTGTGATCTCACGCAAATTTTCTCTGTTTAGTAAAACTAGTGCTTGGAATATAATGCAGGAGTCATATTAACTACTTTTATGTTGACTGGTCGCCATAGCATTCCAGAACCAAAAAAACAACATCTTGTTTTGTGTTCCATGGACGTAATAAAGTCAAATGGGTTTGTAACAGTATGAGGGTGAGTTAATGATAACAGAAATGAACAGTAATTTTTGGCTGAACTATTCTTTTAAAGATGGGCATATACAGGCTCTGGTCCAAAACCTAATTAGCTGCATTGCTGTCTACTGCTAACAAAGGCATCATAAATGAAATCAAATTACATCATACACATAGCGCTCCTTATGCAAAATGCACGGGAAGTAACTTTTGAGTTTGTTGTTCCAAAATCCAGTAATTTCCATAGGAATCTGTGAGATTGGGAAGTTCACGTGATTTTGCTCGTGTTCAAGTTGGTGATGTTAACTGGTGACGTTGACTGCTTGGTTTGAAGGTGACTTCTGTGTGAGCAGGGCTTCATGCATCACTACATTATTGACAATGGACCTTTTCTTTGTCCACAAGGTTTCTCTAATGTGACCACACATTAATATTGTAAAGCTTAAGCATACACACAAATACTGGGTAAAATAACCAATTTTCGAACCTTTTTTGAATTTAGACTGATAGTTTTCTCTCACTTATTCCATCTTGGATGTAATTTTTTACAAAGCTGGTTGCAATTCATTATGGTGTGTGTTGGACATATATCTCTGGTGCCTTAAAATGTATACAGGTGCATCTCAATAAATTAGAATGTCATGGAAAAGTTCATTTATTTCAGTAATTCAACTCAAATTGTGAAACTTGTGTATTAAATCAAATCAATGCACACAGGCTGAAGTAGTTTAAGTCTTTGGTTCTTTTAATTGTGATAAAATTTTTATTAAGTATTCTCATTTGTTGAGATTAAAACACAATTAAAAGAACCAAAGACTTAAACTACTTCAGTCTGTGTGCACTTAATTTATTTAATACACGAGTTTCACAATTTGAGTTGAATTACTGAAATAAAATTAACTTTTCCATGACATTCTAATTTATTGAGATGCACCTGTACTTCTCACTAGGTTTTAGACAGAGCCATAGTCTGACAAATGGTTGTGTTTAGCTAAAACAGTAGCACATGGTGTTATAGAAACGCCAAGTTCAAGGGTTCGATTCCCAGAATGCATGAACTGCTAAAATGTGCACTTTGAATACATCTATCAAAATCCATAAAAAGTAAATGAATGCACTGTGTTTGTGATGTACAGATTTCCTATATTCACTCTATATACAACTGAGCAGCTCCCTGAAGTGTGTTTACAGGAGCGAAGTGTTTAAAATCGAGGGGGTTGGGTTGCAATCACGACCGAGACGTGAACACACACACTCTCATTCACGGGAGAAGTGTCATTAGCATCTTTCCCGAAGCTTCCATGGGCCAATAATTGCTAGCAGTCAAGCAAGACTGCTCTGAATTCATCACTCTTTCGCCTTCTCTCTATATCATCCCCATATTTCTCTCTCTCTCTCTCCCCTCCCCATCCCTTCTTTCTTCTTTCTCTCTGTCTGTAGATGTGAGCAGCGTGCCCCCTGATGAGTCACCTCTGTCATCAGAGCACCGCAAAGGGAGAGAAAGACACACACACACACACAGAGAGAGAGAGAGAAAGAGAGAGACACAGCGTCTCACCCCATCCTCAACCCCTGCCACACACGTAACCAAAATCGACAGACTTAAAGATGGAAATTTACATTTTTATCTTTTTTACTCTCTTTCTCTCTTTCGTTCACACACACACACACACACACACACACACACACCTCCCCCATCTTTCGCTCTCTCAGAATCAAATTTCTAAGATCCAAAGCGTATCGAATGTGCGGTATTTCTTTGTTCAGTGAGGAGAGGAACAGTGATGCTTTCTCAAATACCAGAGGAAGACTCCCCCAGCAGAGCAGCAAAATTATGGAAATAGATAAATAAATAATATTACGGCTGGCAGTGTCGCTTCCCTGCTGCTGTGACTAATCAGAGGGTGTGAGCATGTGTGTGTGTTGATTTGGGACCTTCTGCAATACACACACATAGTGCTGCGGCAACATTGCCGAAAAGCCTATCCTCACTTAATTTGTGTTAACATTAATAGTGGTGTGAATTCAGTTCCGTTGGTTTAACTAATGGTTGGTTTTGAACTAATACATTGCAAAAATTTAATTTCTTTGATGGAAAACTGAGATTTTGTCCTAAACAACCACAACTGGGACAAGTAAATTTTATCAGTAATTTGGTTTCTGTGTGGTTGGGATTAGCCCCACCCTCTGCGAAGTCTCATTGGTCTAAAAAACTGCATGCCAAACATTTAGTTATCTTCTGATTGGCTGTGATTGTGTCTGTTTTGTGAGGCCAGAATTTTTTCCTCAGTGGAGGTTTGGTGTTTTGCTCAAGGGCACCTCAGTTGTGGTATTAAAGGTGGGAGAGAGCACTATACATTCACTCTCCCCACCTACAATCCCTGCCAGTACAAGACTCAAACCTGCAACCTTTGGGTTATGAGTCCGACTCTCTAACCATTAGGCCACGACTTCCCCTTCAAAAGTTGAAGTTGAAGTACTAATATTTCTAATACAAAAACTGAAATAAAAAAATAAAACTGAATTTAATATTTGAAAAAAAACTTTTATAAAACCATCAGTCACGTACAAAAATTACAAAAACCTAAAATATTTGTAATTAATTAATTTTAATTACTTAAATCTAAATCTAATTACAGTTAAAGCTAAGAATATAAAAATAAAAGCCATTTCAAAAAATATAATGGTATATAAATTACAATAAAATTACACTCATTATATTTCTGATTATCTGATTCAGCTCTCAGTTGTTGTTGTTTTTTTCCAGAATCAATTAGAAAAAAATGTATCATGAAAATTCTCAATTGGACTGAACCTCAAACTTAAATCACTTCCTTGCAAAAGCATTCCCATTGAATCCAGTACTGAGACTGAATTTAATGTTAATCGAATGATATATAAAGGAACAAGCCATTCAACCATACAAAATATAGTTTTCTCACAAGCAGCCTAACAAAAGTACAGCAACTATACTTTTCTGGAAAAATGTGAACCCTGAAATAGAGGGACACGGAAGGAGGAGGAAGAGGAGGAAGATGACGACGAGGGGAAATGGAGACCACCGCTCCAACTCTTCCGATCACTCTCGTCAGCCGGAGGGATTCTTTCCTAGAGACGTGCTGAAATTGGATTTCTGTCACCGCAGGAGAAGCATGGTGGCTGAGCATGGCAAGTAAAAATGGCGCTTTAAGCCAAAAGACGACACGCAGGGTGAACTGGAACGACATAAATTAACACAATGTTCACGAACCACTCAGTGTTTATTTATCTATACAGCATGGCAGTTAGTTGCCAAGTTATGTGTTAATTTGATTAATTTTAGTAAACTATATACAGGTATTTGCTATCATTATGGCCCCTTTAATCACTATCAGGAACTCAGTGTTTTTGCTTCGCTGAAGAACATCATGCCATAAATTGCACTTCAAGCATTCAAGTTTTTAGCCACTTTGTCATAAAAAATGCAACTGACAAATTTCATTCACAACGTCTGTTCTAGGAAGCTCAGTAAATCCCTGAATCACACTAAACTCAACTAGAAGAAACTGCAAATGTTTTCTTTTTGAAGTTGAACAGGCTGAGATCCTTTGTAAATGTACAATGACTCACCAATACAGTGTAATACCGGATCGTTTTGGTGTAGTTAAGAATATTAAACTGGTTTTACATAGTCTATCTAGGTGGTTTTAGACTGATGCAATGTTGAGATACTAAAATCCACAGAAACCCAGCAAGCCTTTCCAGTCACAGACCTGATAGTTAAACATAGCCAGACTTCTGGTTATTGGCAAAAGTCTGCTTCACTTTGCCATGTATTCTGACCAAGAACCACCCACTTAGACAAGAAGAGAATTTCTGTGCATGAAAAAAGTCATGATAATTTCACACAGGCAGATATATAATTCTGCTCTAGTTCCCTTGATAAAAAAAATGTGTCTAAAACAAAACTTTAAATACTTGATGCCAAAAACCTAGCAAACGATTAATTCGCCTAAAAAGTACTTATTGTGTAAACCCTGTTCCTAAACATGATAAACCTGTATACTCCAACTTGAAAATTGCATACAACCAGACAACTGGAACTTGGGGATACAATATCTTGCTTTTTTTCCATGTAATATAAAAGTCGACGGTCAGTGAACATCTATGGCTGAGATTACAGATCTGAGAAAAATGGCTAAATGCTAATGTTATGCTAGCTACAGCAATTTAAGGTTGGAAAGACATTGGGCTAAAGGTACAAATCTTAATTTATGGCATCAGCTCTCAGAAAAGCCCTTGACGTTAGAACTTGTGTATGTCAACACAAGACCAAAACCTGCTTGAATCTGTGACGACAATAGAAGGATGCTTGTACTACTGCAATAACACAAACCCTCTGAGAGGAGCCTTTTATCATTCAAGTCCCTCTCCCTCTTTTTATTCTAATGTATTATATGATGAGTGTTTGATACTACTAAAGCAATCTGTTGATTGTAATCAAGTATCTGTTGAGAAGATGAGTCTCTCTTAGATGGTGAGGATCCTGCTAAAGAGGGATGAAGAGGAGGACAGAACAAGAGACGTACAGAAGGAAAAGTGAGAGATTTAAAGGCAAAAAGGCATAAAATTGATTTTTGCTGCTGAATTTTCAGTGGTCAATACAGTGTTCAAGATGGTTGAAATCTTCACCACTGTTCAAGAGTTGATTCTTTCAAAATCATTTAAAAATCTTACCAACTGCAAACTTTTGAACAGTAGCATATGACACATTTTTTAATGAAATTGCTTTAGCAACTTAGTAGGGTGGAATTTGGTTTTATCCAAAGAGTTTTGGTAACCTATGATGGCATTGGTTAATACTATTTTTAAATATTTTTATGTAAGATTGTGGCTTTCAAGTTCATGGATGAAAAAATGTACAAGAAGACCAGAGACATTTGTGACCCTGGACCACAAAACCAGTCATAAGGGTCTTTTTTTATTTATTGAGATTTATACATCATCTGAAAGCTGAATAAATACGCTTTCCATTGGTGTATGGTTTGTTAGGAGATATTTGGCTGAGATACAACTATTTGAATATCTGTAATCTGACGGTGCAAAAAAATCTAAATATTGAGAAAATCGCCTTTAAAGTTGTTCAAATGAAGTTCTTAGCAATGCATATTACGAATCAAAAATTAAGTTTTGATATATTTACGGTAGGAAATATCATCATGGAACATGATCTTTACTTAATATCCTAATTATATTTGGCATAAAAAAAAACGATAATTTGGACCCATACAATGTTTTTTTGGCTATTGCTACAAATATACCCCAGCGACTTAAGACTGGTTTTGTGGTCCAGGGTCACATTTATTAAAAAGGTAAAGTGAGTCTGTTTTGATTTCATGTTGTTGATATAGGAAGGAAGGTAAATAGGGATAGAGGGGAATGGTTGCCATGATTTTGCCAAATAAGACATGTTCCTAGATCAACATCTTTTGTTGATCCAGGATCAATATTATTGTCCAACAATATAGACTAAACCCAATCCCTACCCCTAAACCTAACCCTACCCATAATTTATTCCTAAAATCGGTGTGAAATGATAGCTGATTACCAAGGGTGTAGAAGCACCTAACCCTGATCGTAAGCCTAAAACAGATATTTCCTGAAAAGTTATCCCTCAATTCTGATTGGTTAATTGGAATGTTGTTCCAGGATCAACAAGGATGTTGATCCAGGAACATGTTGTACTTGGTGAAATCATGGTCACCAGAGGGAATATGGTAGTTATAGAGAAGAAAAGAGGGAGAAAGAGGAAAAGAGATGCAAGGGGAAGGGAGGGTGGAGGTGTTGGCATATCGCTGATGATTACACAGTGTCCGCGGAAACGTGCAACCAGCTACACCATGGCAACAACACTTTTCACTCGCGGTTCAGGGAGGTGATATGCTTAGAAGATAAGTGATCAATTTTCTCTCCCTCACCATCCCTGAACTAGTTTATTTCTCTTCTCTTCCTTCTAGGAAACCTCAGTCTGTCTATTCTTTTTTAAACGGGTCTACTGTTAACAAACACACACATATTGGGAATCTGTTAGTTTTGTACTGTTGAGCATTGAAATCTGAATAAGCATCGCTTGTTTCCAAAACATGTTACAAAATGGTCGCATGTTTAACCACTGAGACTGGAGCCAAGATGGCTCTCCACCTCCAATCACCTGATGTCACTGGCCCTTGAGGAAGCCCTCTGCCAATCAGTGCAAAGCACGGTGTAGTAATATCTCAGACCTTTGGATTTGAGTGCTTATGTTTGGATGTTCTGGTCTGACTACAGTAACCGGAGCCAAAAGGGCTCCAGGTGGAGTGGCCATGACTTGAGCCAATATGGCAGTCAATGCACCATGTCTGGCTTGTAGCTGAGGGCCTGTGGTCTTAATGGGGAAGACGCAGACAGTCAGGACCAGGCTTGTTTCTCCTGAAACTGGACCTGAATGACTTCTGCAGTCTCAGAGACAGATGGTGAAGTTATTAAGGAGAAAGAGAGGTGAAGAGAAGGAAAAAGAGAGAGGTATGAACACCAGGGACAAACTAAGAGTGTTGCCAGCATATGCCGTTCACAGGATGGATGGTTGGCATACACGAATGAAAACTGGTCCCTCGCCATCCAAACCTCTGGAGCATAAACATAGCAGCATATATAGGGATCAGCCACAATGTCACTAGGGTATGTTCCCCCCCCCCTCCTCCTCCTCATCCTCTGTCTCTCCTCATCCTCTTCCCACCATTTCATCTGCCTTCCATCACGACAGAAGCCACAAGCTGCATGGTTGACTGGGCCGGTCAGTGAAAAACTGTACAGTCCAAAGCAGGAAAATTTATCTCCATATCAATTATAGAGCCGCCGGGGTCTTTTTCCTTCCTGGCTGGAGAAGCCTGGAGAAATTGCTTGGCTATAGCCATGGCATATTTTTCACCACTTTGGGCAAAAATCCATGTCGATTATGCAGCCAATCGATGGCCTGCGTCTCTTGCTCAGCGGTGCTGCTAAACGCATCAATGATGAGTCCAGTGTGGGCGGCAGAGCCAGAGAGACAGGGGTGAAAAAGAGAGAGGGAGAGAACGAGAAGTGAGACGGGCAGAGAGGGAGAAAGACAAGGAGCTAAAGAGGGAGACTGACAGGGAAAGAAAGAGAAAGGGAGAAGGCGTGGGAGATAGACGGGGGAGAAAACAAAAGACACAGAGAGGAAGGGAAAATGAGAGTGAGACAATCAAAGAGGGAAAAAGGACAGGAAGAAGAGACAGAAACAAGGAGGTAAAGAGGGAGGGAAAATGAGAGTGAGATGGGGAAAAAAGGAGGAGGATACACAGGGAGGGTGGAAGAGAGAGGGAGCGAATGAGACAGACAGTTAGAGAGGGAGATGAAAGGGACAAGGTAAGGAGAGAGGGAGAAAGACAGAGAGACGGGGGAAATGAGAGTGAGACGAAGAAAGACAAGTAAGAAGGTTAGAGACAGAGAGGCGATATGAGAGTGAGACAGGGAAAGATGAGAGTGAGACAGTCGGAAAAGAAAACATTTAGACTGAATCTGATATGGAGGAAGGTAAACAAAAATGAGATAGACAGGGAGAAAATGTCAGTGAGACAGACAGGAAAGGAAAATAGAGAGAGTGAAAAAAGTGAGTCAGACAAGGAGGGAAAGTGAGAGTAAGACAGACAGGGACGGATGAGAGTGAGACAGGCAGAAAGGAAAAATGAGAGTGAGACAGTAGGAAAAGAGAGGGAGAAAGAAACTGAGACTGACAGGGAGGAAATGAAAGAGAGACAGACAGGAAAGGACAACAGAGAGGGCAAAAGAAAGCGAGACAGGCAGAGAGGGGAAAATGAGAGTGATACTGTTGAAAAAGAATAATTGAGGGGGGAGAGGGAAGGGAAACAAGAATGAGACGGACAGGGAGGAAACAAGCATGAGACAGGAAGGAAAGAAAATCAACAAGGTGAAAGAAGGTAAGACAGACAGGGAGGGGAAATGAGAGTGAGACAGTAGGAAAAGAGAGGGAGAAAGAAACTGAGACTGACAGGGAGGAAATGAAAGAGAGACAGACAGGAAAGGACAACAGAGAGGGCAAAAGAAAGCGAGACAGGCAGAGAGGGGAAAATGAGAGTGAGACTGTTGGAAAAGAAAATTGATAGTAACAGAGAAGAAAATGGGCAAGGAAAAATAGTATGAGACAGACAGAGAGGAAACAAAAGTGAGACAAACAGAAAAGGAAAATAGAGTGGACGAAAAAGAGTGAGATAGGCAGAGAGGGGAAAAGAAACCCCAAAAAAGTAGGAAAAGAGAGAGGGAGAAATTGAAACAGACATGGAGGAAAAAAGAAAAGGAGAAAGAGAGTGAGAGTGAGAGAGACAGGAATGACAAATACAGGCAGAGAGCAACAGAAACCAAGAAAGAGGCAGAAGAAAATGAGTGAGAACCATTTAAAGAGACAGAAAGACAGAGAAAGAGAGACTTGATGCTTTCTCTACTTTAAATCAGTAGTTTGGTTTCACTGTGTTTGTGTTGTATTTGTGTGTGTGTGTGTGTGTGTGTGTGTGTGTCGCCTGATGTAATCAGATGTTGGAGTGTGCGAGCATGTCCTGTGTCACTAGTGGAGCGTAGCGATAGCTGTGATTTACAGGAGGCTGTGGGGGGAGCTGAGAGAGAGAGAGAGAGAAAGAGAGAGAGAGAAAGAATACTTGTTAGAAGTATGAGGATGCTGTGACCAGAGCATCCAAACCACAATAAATGACATCTCCACTGCCATCTCTCATACTGAGCTCGTACACAAATACCCGAATGCTCTGAACACCCACAACGTGATATGATAAACATACACGCTCCCACAATGCATTTCTGCGACTGCTAGTTGTGGTAAAGTGGCCCAATGATGCTACTCAACAGTACTGAAGTGTGTCGTTTTAGCATTTTATTTTACATATATTACATAAGCAAAATATTATATAACTGACGATCACCAAGTTCGGTCCAAACAAGCGTAAATGCCGCAGCTAGCCGGTGACAGCGCCCAGCTCAGATTGAATTATTTATGTCAGAGTTCTGTTCCGAGCGGATTTGCTCCACTTTACATCGGTGAACGGCCGGTTGTGATATCAGCACTCGACCTGAACCAGACGTTTGGCATTCTGCTAGCGCCTGTCATGCTAATCTGGCTAGCCTCTTCCTAACGTCTGTCACTCTGAGGTAGCCGCCTCCTCTCTCGTTCTCTTCACTCTCCTCCTCCATGACATGAATACAAATGTGCTTTAAAAAACCCAAGGCATCATCTCTCTGCACCCCACCCCCTCCATCTCTCCCTCCATCCCCGCATCTTTGTGTGATAGGCACCTCTAAATGAATTTGCAATCATCTCAGCGGCTAGGCACACAAGGCTAGTCAACACATTTCCACACATTCAAAAAGATATTAGAGCGGAGGATACATCGGAAGGCGAGAGTGCTCAAAAGAGGGATGCTTTTCAAAAGAGAGATTTGGAATCTTTCTCCTTTACAGCTCGAAAATCCCTACTGACTGAGATGTGCCCTCGTCTCAAATGAAATAATGAAACAATTACGACTGTATAGACGCGCATCCCAGAATTAACTAAACTGTCATCTAAATAAATGTGTTTTATGTTTGCTGTGAGTTATTAGCCATCCCCTTAACACACTCGTAATTTATGCATTGGATATTTGACAACTGTGAAAAACAAATCCATTTATTTCCTTTGGTTGGATGAACGTCCCTCCATACTACTGATGATTATATCCCAATCCATCCCTCCATTTCTTCTTCTCCTCCTTTGGTAGCAGATCTTCAAGGCTTCTTATTCCTTCCATTTCAGTCCAAGTCCTGCAGTATTCCTCCCTTATTGGCACACTCTTAGTATTTATTGGAAATGCATGTGGATAGATCTACCTACACTGGGTAAAAAAATGAAATTTTGTTTCTTTGCAGCCTGAAATGAAGACGGACACAGTTTTTGTTTTATCCAGCTGTATTTACTCAGTGCAACTTATAATATCCAAGTGAAAGATTTAACACCAACATGTCAGAAAAAAAACAAACAGAATCACTGAGTTGGAAAAAGGATCACCCCCTTGTGTCAGTATTTTGTTGAACCACCTTTTTGCTTTAATTAGTCTTTAGTCTGTTGGGATTTGTCTCTACAAACTTTGCACATCTTTGTAATATTTGCCCACTCTTCTTTGCAGAGCTGCTCAAGTTCAGTTCAATTTGATGGTGAGCGTTTGTGGACTGCAGTCTTCAAGTCATTCCACAGATTTTCAATGGGGTTTCAGTCTGGGCTCTGACTTGGCCATGCAAGGACATTCACCTTTTTCTCCTTTAACCACTGTGTGCTCAGTTTTGCTGTGTGCTTTGGGTCATTTTCATGTTGGAAGTTTAACATTCTTCCCATTGACAACTTTCAAGCAGAGGACAGCAGATTTTCTTCAAGAATTTGATGGTATTTTGCCCCATCCATTTTTCCTGCTATTCTGACAAGTGCTCCAGTCCCTGCTGCAGAGAAACACCCCATAACCGGATATTACCACTTTTACTGTAAGAATGCTGTTATTTGGATGGTGAGCTGTATTGGATTTCCGCCAGACATATCGTTTGGTGTTGAGGCCAAATAATTAAATTTGAGCCTCATATGGCCTCAGAATCTTCAAGGTGCGTTTTGGCAAAGATGTCGTGACTGTATGTGGCCTTTCTTGAGGTGTGGCATTTTTTCTTGCAACCCTCCCATACAAGCCACATTTGTGGAGAATTTGTGATATTGTTGTCACATGCACACAATGACCAATCTTTGTCATAAATTCCTGCAACTGCTTCAGAGTTGCTGTAGGCCTCTTGGTTGCTTCTCTGAGCAGTTTCCTCCTGGCTCTTTGATCCAGTTTGGAGAGACGTCCTGATCCAGGGAGGGTCTGTGTTATACCAAATACCTTCCACTTCTTAATAATAGACTTCACTGTGCTTCTAGGCATTGATAAAGCCTTTGAATTATTTTTGTATCCATCTCCTGACTTGTGCCCGTCCACAACTTTATCCCGGATACCTTTTGACAGTGCCTTGCCACCCATAGTTGATTGTTTGCTTCAGTTGCACAACCAAGGACTGAAATGCTCCAGGAAATCTCTTTTCATGCTGAGCTAATCACAATGACCACAGCTGATCACAGTTGAAAGTCAAATAGCTTTGTGTGCCATTGAGAAGGTGATTAACTACACCTTATTGAGTGTACAAGTCATTTTTAGGAGGGGGGTGATTTTTTATGACATGTTGGTGTTTTATCTTTCACTTGGATGTTATACGTTATACTATACTATATTGTAGTAAATATAGCTGTATAAAACAAAAAATGTGTCCGTCTTCATTTCAGGCTGCAAAGCAACAAAATGTGATTATCTTAAAGGGGGGTGATTCTTTTCTATACCCACTGTATGTCAGTTTACAGCATAGACTTTAGCCATATAAAATTTGACGCAAACAAAAATAAAGCTGTGAAGGACAGAAATAGAGTCATACTAAAAAGTAAGCTGGTTTTCTGGTATAAGTTGGTCTCCCAGCTAGGTCAGGCTGGTTTTAGAGGGTTGCTGGGCGCTTGTTAAACTCGTAAGTAAGTTCGGAGACTTGACTGCCGACCAGCTAAACCAGATGAAAACCACCTTAGCCAGGCAAGAAGACTAGCTAGCCCAGATTAAACCAGCATATCCCTCACAGCCTTATTTTCATCTACTTGATGAGTCCAAATACTCTGTAAACGTTAAACTGAAAATGGCATTTAGTGGTCTTGGTTTTACAGTGAAAATTTGAGCAATATTTAATTTGACACAAACAAAAACAGGCCATGAGGGATACAAATACAGTTGTTCTGAAAACTAAGCTAAACCAGCTTCTAAACTGGTCTCCCAGTGGTTAGGCTGGTTAGGCTGGTTTTAGAGGGTTTTCAAGCGCTTGTGAAATTTTCAATTCACTTTATGGTTGGAATATTCCATATCAGACTTTGAATGGAAAATGGCATTTGGTGGCCTTGGTTTTAGGCATGTAATGGTTAAGATAATGGTTTGTTTGATAGGAATATGGTTTTAGGGCCAATGAAAGACAAACATCTTGGTCACGTCTGTTTCAAATCATGAAGGAGACATCTGACCCTGTGCTCTTTACCTTTCTCATGCCCTCTATCACAACCTCTCGCTGCCATGCACAAAACGAACATTCAACCAAAAAATGGCGGGTCAGTGAAGCTTCCACATCAAAATGGCAGGATACATTTACATTCTCTATTGGCATGTGTGATGCTTTTAAAACATGGTTAATGAGATTTTGCAAACCATTGCAATTTTTATTCCACTTGACTCTCAGTTTGCGTGTAATTGCCATTAAACTCAGGGGACATATAACCATTTTGTTCACCTCAAATAAAACACTATTTTCATGTTCCTGTGTTCCATCTCAAACATCATAAAAATCTATTAAACTGTGTCGCTGTAAATATTTTAACATGAACTATGCAGTATTACATCATTTATAAAATTGTAGCCATTTATACGTACAAGGCCCATTGAACCCCATGGAAAGGAATTAGTGTAATTCTAGTGGTCCTTAACTACAGCAATAAGACAAGAGTAAAAATCACTGAAAACCACCTGAACCATGGTAAAAACATTGTAACGTGGTCTTGTTTTTTTTACCTTTGCCTTTATGCATTTAGCACATGCTTTTATCCAAAGGAAGAGAAAAAAAAGCAATTATCAACAATATTCATAATCAACAATAATCATATTTTCAGAAAATAGTTCTAAATCTAACAGTTTATGGTAACCAAGCAACATAACTTAATACTGAATGCGCATTCATATAGAATGTTCAGCCACAACTGTGTGTTTATCAGAATTTTATAGTGGGTTTGAATGTGGCTCATTCAATCAGAATTTTTATATTATAAATGATTCACATATTTACGTAAAATCTCAACCATATTGCCATCAGTTACTGACCCACATACTGAAATTGTCGTAAATATAAAATGTTGACTTCAAGGTCTTCTCAAATTGGAATTACAACTAGGAAACCTGAGTTACAGAGAGTTTCAGTAGTCAACGGTAGACAGCTAAGATAAAAAAAATACAATTACAGTATCTTGCAAGTTCGGTCATATACAGTGGGGAAAATAATTATTTGATCCCCTGCTGATTCTGTAAGTTTGACCACTTACAGAAAAAATAAGAGTCTATAATTTTTATGGTAGGGTTACTTTAACGGATAGAATATCAACAAACAAATCCAGAAAAAACACGTTATATAAAGGTTATAAATTGACTTGCATTTCAGTAAGTAAAATAAGTATTTGATCCCCTACCAACCAGCAAGAATTCTGGCTCCCACAGATTGGTTACGTGCCCAGGTGGAACACAGATTAGTCCTGTCACTTTAAGAAATTACTCCTAATGTCATCTTGTTATGAGTATAAAAGAAACCAGTCCATAGAATGTGTATCTTACATTCAAACCTCTCCCACCACCATGGGCAAGACCAAAGAGCTGTCAAAGGATGTCAGAGACAAGATTGTAGACCTGCACAAGGCTGGAATGGGCTACAAGACCATCAGCAAGAAGCTTTTTGAGAAGGAGACAACTGTTGGTGTGAATATTCGGAAATGGAAGAAATACAAAATAACCATCAATCGCCCTCTGTCTGGTGCTCCATGCAAGATCTCGCCTTATGAGGAAAGGATGGTCAT
>NW_015505518.1:1341514-1381128 GCF_001515645.1 Sinocyclocheilus grahami | reverse complement strand
TGAGAACCTCCTTCTCTCAGCCAGAACACTGAAGATGGGTCATGGATGATGAGTCTTCCAGCATGACAATTACCAAAAATATCGCCAAGGCAACAAAGGAGTGGCTCAAAAAGAAGCACATTAAGGTCATGGAGTGGCCTAGCCAGTTCCCAGACCTTAATTCTATAGAAAATCTATGGAGTGAGCTGAAACTTTGAGTTGCCAAGAAACCTTAAGGATTTAGAGAGAATCTTTAAAGAGGAGTGGAACAAAATCCAACCTGAGATGTGTGCAAACCTGGTGACCAACTACAAGACACGTCTTACCTCTGTGCTTGCCAACAAGAGTTTCTCCACCAAGTTTTGCTTGGGGATCAAATACTTATTTGACTCACTGAAATGCAAATCAATTCATAACCTTTGAACAGTGTTTTTTTCCCCTGGATTCTATCCGTTAAAATAAACCTACCATAAAAATTATAGACCCTTAATTTCTTTGTAAGTGGGCAAACTTACAAAATCAGTAGGGGATCAAATAATTATTTTCCCCACTGTACATTACCGTTCCTTCATATTATACATTTTTACACAGTGAAATGTGCATGAATAAAAGTTAAAAGTATTAAAAGTATTTTTTTAATGAATTGATTTGACTTGTCTGACTCATATGCAACTGGTTTATACACATCAAACAGCAACAGAAATTGCACGTGCGTGTGACACCGGCAACGATTGGATAACCTTTAGCATGAGAGACAGGCAGAAAGAAAGAGAAAATCACTGCAGGTTTTCGGAACAGCTGGTAGTGTAAAAGCAGTCTGCTACCACCATGGAGGGCACAGACTGAGAAACCCCCTCAGGCAGAATAGAACCGCCCCCCAGACACACACACACACACACACACACACACACGGCTCCAATCATTGCACAATTCACCCGCTGCCGAGAGTGACAATCCTGACATATAGAAAGAAAAAAGCTCTTGTTGCTCTGCAGCTATCACACACAAACAGATGAAACCGCTCTTGAATAACCAGACAATAATGAGAGGAGAGGAAAGGACAGCCAAGGAGGTTTATACTGGCATGGAGGGCAACTCATCCAGACTATCCAATGACACATTCCAAGCCATCCACTCCCCCGTCACCCCCTGCCCTTTCCATATATCCATATATCTCTTCAAGGACTAGGAATAACGGAGCGTAAGAGTAGCGAACGTTTTTACCCACACTCACGTAGACAGGAATAACCACAATAATAACAGCACGCCGTTTGCAGCCCCAACTTTGGCTCCAACTCCGGGTCTACTCATTTTTCACGCACCCACCCCCCTTGAACAAAAGAGAAAGATAAAGTAAGAAAGGGTAAAAAAAAAGAGTGATCTGGTGCTGAAGAAAAAGATACAGTGTACTCACCCCCTCTCTTTCTCTGTCACTCTATCAGCCCCAGTGTACGAGCGTCTCCTCCTATTTCTCTCGCTTTTCTCCTTTTCTGTGTGCCCTCTCACACACAGCGGCCATACAAAAACACGTTCAGGATCATTTGGGTTTTCATCATTTGTTTCTTCTCTTATTTCTCTCCAGGCTTTTGTACCCCTCCCTTTTGTCCGTGTTGGCCCCAAAAGTGCACACACATCCACACAAAGGGCTGCTCTTCCCTGCAGTCCCTGGTCCCCTTCAGCATCTAGACACTAGGACAACATCAAAGCAACTTGGGGGGAACACTTCAGGGGCCTATTGTCTCCAGTCTGATCGTTTTTTCTTGCCTCCGTCCCCCCCTTCGCTTTTAACTCCACTTGGTATGGTCCAGGCATTCAAGCCAAGCAGCTTTCACACATGCAGGGGAAGCTTGTCTCAGGCAATTGCTGACAAGCTACAAACAAGGCAGCCATCCCCCTTCACTGCACACACACACACACACACCAGTGTGTTAACAACTCGTTTCTCTTGCTGAGACTCAAGCCCTCACTTACCAGTCGCTGTAGAACCCAACAGCGTCATTCAAAAAAATCATATTTCTTGAAGTGTGAGCTTCAGCGTTGGGGAAGCTACTTTGAAAGTGTCTTGGAAAGCTACAAGAAACTTTGAATTTAAAGTAGTTCAACTACAGTCAAATTTGGCTTTTGGCGAAAAAGCTACAATACATGCTACTTAGAAAAAAAATGGAGCAATATAAAGAAGGATAATACATAAAAGCAGTACATATCAGTAAGGATATCAGTTAAGTTGACAGCATCAAACCTAATATATTAGCACTAGTACTGTAAGGGTTAGGCCATTAACACATTTTTAATTGTGATAATTTCATACTATAAGTGTTCTGTGTCATTTCTAAAAGCTGAAGGTGTGGAGCGGAAACATTTTAATTAAACATTTTAATCAACCTAGTTAATACACAACTGGAAACAATAGTTCTAAACATTAATATTTAGCTAACTTTCTATGTATTTCCTTAGGGAAAAATAAGAGAAATGCTCAACTGCGCACTGATTCAAATGATTTTTTTTGAAAGAGCTCAGAACAAACCGACTCACTAAAATGAATCAAACCTCCTATAACAATACTAAAGATAGAGTGTGACAGTCTCGTAAAGTGTGAATGATCATTGCTTCATTTAGCTCGGATTCAAGGCTGTGCACGCAAAAAAAAAAAAAAAGGAATGATGCATACAATGACCACACGACTGAAAACCAATTCAAATGAATCAGTTTCTGAATCTGTTCATTAAAATAAATCATTCAAACAAATCAACTTGCTCGATGTACACTGAAAAAAAATGGTTCTGGCACACAGAAATTGCTAGTAAGTTTCACAATTAATTGCAAAGGAACAAGTAACACATTGAATTAAAAAGTAGAGAGATTGAAATAGTCGTTTCTTGTTAAACATATACTATAATAACCTTTATTTACAACTTTTTACAGTGAAGTGCTGTCATGCAACTTGTTGGGAAAAACTTCTTGTTATTGAAGAAGCGGACTAAAACAACTGTAAATGTAGATTTCTGTGCCTCTAGCGTCATCAAATGGAAAAAGAATGACTGTTTTTAAACAGGTTTCCACAAACACTCCCCCATCTGCCACTGGTCAATAAAAGGATAATCCCACCTCAAACTCACACCATCGGTTGAACTGATTATTTCTGCATTTTTTTTTAAATTTACACTTCATTATAATCTGAAAATATTTTAGAAAAAATATTTTGAAAAACTACACACATCACCTTTAAAGTAGTTGCATAGCTACTTTTAATTTGATACTTTCCAACACTGGTGAGTTTCCGCAAGTCATATGAACATAAACATCTACGGCTTTTTTGGGGACTTGTAGGATACGAGAGCTTTCTCTTTCTTCCTTTCTCTCTTTCTCTCCATCTCTGTTACTTGTGTAGCTCTCAGGGAGTGAAAAAAAACACACACAAGAGGGGGAGAGGGGGACGAGAAAAGTGAGAAGGGAAGGGGGGTAGGGTGGGACGGTATTCGTGCTCTCAGTAGGCAGAGAAAAAGAAAAACGGAGGGTCAGGGGCCACAAAAGGAGAGAGAGAGAGAGGGAGAGAGAAGGGAAAAAGGGTGATGTGAGGCTGGTGGGGGGAGTTCTCAAGTTGTGGACCGTTAAAATCATGTCTCAATGTGAAGCCCTCGTTGTCGTGCTCCGACTCAACAAACATTTCAAAACATGCCTGTTTTCAGATCAAGATTCACTAGAGGAGTCTTTGCCAACCTTTTTTGTCTTCTCAGGTCCCGTCCACACGGAGACGCGTTTAGCTGTATACGCATACATTTTGTATCATATAGGTGTTTCGTCCAGATGGATCCGGCATTTTGGGAGAGTGAAACCGGGTCCTAGAGTGGATAAATCTGAAAATGCCACCCTTGCGTTTTCATGTGGACAGCCAATCCGTGTATTTTCGGAAACGATAACGTCATCACCCCACGTCTCGCCCCTAGTCAGACACCGCTACGTCACGTAACAGCAACAAAAACATGAACAAACACTGAACGATTGTCTTTTTATTAACTAACATTAACACAGATTAATAAATGTATTGTTCCATGTTCGTTTGTATACCACGTGCAATGTTTATGCATAGTCCAAGTCTTCTTCTCCATTTTTAGTGTATCTCTGTGGCAGAATTACAGCACCACATACTGGTCTGGCATGTATACTACATCGTTTTGTGTCGGTTTCGTGGTTTTATTTTACATGGAGAGGGTCACCTCATGGGGGCCACCATATTGAGATCACATGTCCAGCTAAATATGAAACCCCTCTTTTATTAGTCACTTTTTCTCACTGAATAAATTAATCATGACTGGCCAATGCATCCATATGGCTAGATCTGATAAATACTGAGCACAACATAAATACAAATATAAAATTAACTGATGTAGCCATTATTATAATGATTCATTTTAATTAAAATAATGTAAAAATGGATTGTGTGGATTATGTTTGAAAAGAAAATACTATTTCAGTCTTTATACTTCAGCAGTTCTATGTGTATTTCAGCGTTACTTGCCGTTTCATTGTAATTCATTGTTAAATTCACAAGCAATTTCTGAGTGAAAATTGTTTCCACAAAAAAACTTTTTCTACAAAATTTTTTTTAAACAGTCACACAGAATATAAAATGACCTACATTAACTTTTAAAAAAAATGAAATATATACATATATGATTACTCATTTTTAATCTATTATTTTTTTAAACAGTCACACAGAATATAAAATGACCTACATTAACTTAAAAAAAAATGAAATATATACATATATGATTACTCATTTTTAATCTATTATTTTTCTGTTTAACAAGTTTAAAAAGATGAAAATGTACAAATCTGTCATCATTTACCATCATGTCATTCCAAAAGGTACGACTTTTTGTTCTCTGTACAACATAAAAGATATTTTTTAAAAATGTCTCAGTGTTTTTTTTCAATGGGCTCCAATGTTGTTTGGTTACCAACATTCTTCAAAATGTCTTCTTTTGTGTTCTGCATAAGTAAACGTCATACAGGTTTAGAATGACATGTGGGTGAGTAAATGATGACAGAATTTTCATTTTTTGGGGGGTGAACTGTCGCTTTAACAAAGCAAAATGAAAATGTTACCCCCTGGAATCTGTTTAAATATCCCCTGGGCACACTTACCCCTGGTTGGGAATCACTGTACTAGAGAACGTGAAAGAGTGAAGAGAAATGAAGGAAGGAAAATAAGCATGGAAGAGAAGGGGTAATAGCTGGGAAGTAGACATATGTGTCAATCAGACACAATTGTAAGCAGATGGACACAAAGACACCAAAAGCCTTCCTTTTGCAGTTTAACCACTCTCTTTACCACCGAACTCTTATTATTAAAAGTTTAACAAAAACAAATGAATGAAACCGAAGGGAGTTATCAAGATAAAGATACAGGTCATGTGATTTCATTATTGGGCTACTGGTATTGGATTCTTCATCTCATTTGAGCGAAAATCACCTTTTTACGCACACGTCCAAAAGCGCTACTATACAGCAAAAGTGCACCAGGAGTGAATCCAAACATTTTTTAATTTGAATGAGTGAATCCATTTTATTGATGTCTGTGGATTGAGACATAACAATTTTGTTGCTATACACAGCAAGGCATCTGTCTTTGGTTTAGGACACAGACTGTGAGCTGCACGCGAAGAGTTAATATTTAAACGGGCTGGTTGCTGGTGTGGAGGACGGCAGGAGGGGGCAGAGCTACGGGACGGGCTTCCATTGAGCTGCCTGTGATTGAGCTGAACTATTTTGGGAGGCGGGGGGAGGGTCTCATTCTCGCATTTACCTTCCTTTGCATGTAGTCAGGGCAGGACTTAGGGGGGTGGGGGCCCCTGGGCTTGAGGTCATGTTTTGGCCCTATACCTACACTACAAATGCCCTCAAATAGAACATCATTATGGAGTAACACAAAACATATGCTTTGAGGTTCATAAAAAGTACAATTAATATGCAACATTTCTAGGCTATAGTCAAAGTTTAAATGTAATATTAAATATTCATTCTAATATAATAAACAGGATGTGTTCTCTCAGTTGAGAGATCAAAACCCTGAAATAACTTTGAGCAACAAAAAAAAAAGCCAGAGATGTTGGCTTATTAGTATTATAATAGTTATTGTCATATCTGTGTCCTCTTATGTGAGGTTCTTATTTAATCAATCAATTCAATCGAATAAAAAGACATGCTGGCTATTAGCAATCAAATGAAATCACTATCAACAAAATTCATAGATGGATTGTGCATAATGTTAAGTTTAAATATAACCTTTTAATGTAGAAATATTAAATGACTGCAAAAATGAAATAAGCTACTTTTTAAAATATGAAACTTTAACCGCCAGTAGGTGGCAGCAAGTGACTGTCTTAATGAGTGAGTTGAATCAACCGATTCGTTTAAAAAGCTGATTCATTTAACTTTGCAAATAACTGAACTTATAGCCTGATTGAATCATTAGCTGGTCCGTGTAACGCTGAGGAACAAAACACTGTTGTTCAGAGATGCAGCGGTTCTGCTGTTTGTTCTATTTTCTTTCTGACGGAGCAAAACGGAATTTTGTGTTTGAAAGTTACTCTGTAAGTTGTGGTTTATTGTACATTTGCGATCGTGCAGATCTTCGAGAAAAAAAAAATAGGACTCTTGTTTGTGAGATAGGCTAAGTCCTATATCATAGGCATAGCTATGTTATAAAAACAGAAATTCGTTAAATTGCAATTTATTTTATTTTAAAACATTTTGATGACATTTCTTCCCCACTATGTGTAATGGCAGTAAGACGAGAGAGAGCGCTCAAAACTCATCAGATGATCGCATAATTTAGTGGAACATTAATAGGTTATAGTACTATAGAATCATCCTCTGTAAAGAAATTAGAAGAAACAATGAAACATTTGAGAATTTATCATTATCTTTCTAAATGTGCACTCTTTGGGGCTAAAGCTTAATGGGGCTGTTTAAAGTAGTCATGTGATAACAAACCAATCGGTGCAGACGCGATTCAATATGTGTGTCCTTCTTCTATGTGAAATAATCATAAATACCAGTTTATGCTGTTTGATTGTGGCCTCGAAGGTCGTAGTTGTAAGCTGTAGCCTCAGCTGGCCCGTTTAGATCTTGTGTGCGCAGTGGAAATGCGGCTAATAATTTCTGAATTCTGACTGGCATATAACGATCAAATCAAACAAACGTAAACGGGCAAAGGCGGGGCCCCCTACAAGGCGGGGCCCATGAGCTGCAGCCCACTCAAGCCCAATGGTAAGTCCGGCCATGCATGTAGTGTTGAAAATGTCACATTACACATATTTTCTCATAGTCGTTACTTAATAAATAACTGTAAATGTGTGAAAAATTCCTCTATGTGGGTGTATTGTCAAAACAATAGTCGAAAGTAAACCAATCACCCCTATGACAGTATTCCCAGCATCAATGAATGGTGGTGGATTTATAGGCTGGTATGTGGAAAAATACACTGTAGATTATCATAAAGGACCAGGCTATTAAAAGAAACCTTGGAGATTTGTAATGACAGTGTTTTCAACAATCTCAGCTGCCGTAAACAGCGATATCGTCAAAGCAATTAATGTTGTTTATGAAAAGCAAACTGGCTTTTTGGTTTTAAGCCACAATTCTATCCTGTTGAGATTCTGTATAGCAGCACTCTTACTGAATCTGTATCTCTACACTTCAAGATGATTCTACACCAAACTGCACTGAAACTGATCTTGAACCAGTCCAAACTGAGCTGTATTGCTTCCGTCAATCATACGCACATACTTTTTTTGTTGTTGTTGTTGTTTTCATATTAAAAGCTCTTAACAGTTCAGCTTCACTACTGTTCAAAAATTTGCGCTCAGTAATATTTTTAAAAGAAATTAATACTTTTATTCAGCAAGGACGCATTCAATTGATCAAAAGTGACAGTATTTGTATTCTACAATACTGAGTAAAAAACTGCATTAAAAAATTCCACAAAACTATTTAGCAACACAACTGTTTTCAACATTGATGATTATAAGAACTGTTTCTTGAGCAGCAAATCAGCATATCAGAATGATTTCTGAAGGATCATGTGAAACTGAAGACTGGAGTAATGATGCTGAAAATTCAGCTTTGAATCACAGAAATAAACTACATTTTAAAATATTTGAAAATAGATGATAGTTATTTGAAATTGTAATAATATTTCACAATATTACTATTTTACTGTATTTTTGATCAAATAAATGCAGCCTTGGAGATTTAAAAAAAAAAAAATTCTTTAGATTTTTTCCTCAATCAATGAATGTTGTTATAATAAATGTTCTCCAAAATAAGTAAACACAATGTCATTCTTCTTAATTTAATGACACACTAACACCCACAAAAAACCACCATTATGTTAATCTTATTATGTTAATCTGTAATAAATGAAACCAAGCGGACCAGTCAAAAGTGTTCAGGGCAAATCTGATTTACTGGACAGAATAAGCTCAAAATGAGGCAGTTTCTAGCTGTCACTTAGACAATCGAGGCAATTGTAGCCAATCACATTCCACTGCATTACAGGCCACTGCACATTTGGACAGTGTCCAGACGACGCTGTGAGACCTCATGCTGGCTGGGATGATCGCTAACATGCCATCAGCAGAACTCCACAGCCTGAAGGAGAAATGCAGGAGACGCTGGATGGCTCTGGGTGCGGGACACACATGGGATGGCAGATGTACCAGCAGGCGTTCTCCTGCTCGCTATGATAACACGCTGTTTCATTCTGGATGCTGGGACACCACGTCCAGCACTGAAGTCAAGGGGGGCAATGCCATGGCATATGTCTACGCATATCAGTGGTACCTTGGAAAGAACATGCACTGCATCAAGGAGATACAAGGCAGGAATATTTGATTATAATCATGTATATCTAAAATAATTCAGATACTGAGTGGCTTATTCCTATTCATAAGCTCCTTAAAGTACAAAACAATTTTTTATTAATATATTTTTCTTATTTTTTATTAAAATATTTAAACACTCTTAAAAGATTTATTTCCATGCAATATATCTCGAATGAAGCTGGCAATTGTTTCACTTGTTTTAAGCATAAATCATAGAGCAACTTTTAACATCACAAATTTTCCATCTATTAAGGTAGTTGAATTTTGTCTGGATGAAGCAATAATGGCTCTCGTTCTGGACTGCCATCACAGAATTACTGTAGATCAGGGGCCGTACTGCAGAAACGTCCTATCTTAAGTTAAGATCTGACGAGTTCTAACTCAAATCGCCATGGTTACTGAACAGATAAGATGGGATTTTACAGTTAGCATGCTTGTTTAATATGGCCCCAGAGGACAAAGTTTCTCGTTTTTATACCACCTTGACTTTTTACATACAGAAGTTGTCAGAAGGGATTTTTCTCAGTATGTATAGCAGGGGCAAGGCCTGAAATGTTTAAGTGGGTGGGTCTACATAAAACAGGGTGGGCAAAGTGTAGTGTATGAAAACTGCATGTCGAATTGGCAACAGAAAATACAACACAAAAACTCCACGAACACGCACATTTTACTATTATGTCCTTACGTCATAAACATAACTTTGAGAGTGGGACTAACAGAAACTGACGAATCATCATTTTGACAAGTGTTTGCACGTATAAGAAGAGGGACAATTCAGAAACTGCCTGTAATTGACTATGAAATCTCACATTTAATATATTTAAATATATATATATATATAAAGTTATAGTGTAATAAGACTTTTATAATTATTATTATCGTTTAATAAATTACATCCATTTGGAAAATTACTAACTTCTTATCGGGTGGGCCACAGTTGAGAGTGGGCCTATTCATAGCCTCACCACTGATATATAGGGACAAAAATGCAATTTCACGCTAAAAATGTCTGTTTTCTACATTTCTATTTTGTAGTCTATTTTCTATTTTCTACAAATTTCTATACAATATCTGAACTGAATATCTGTCGGCCAGAATAATACCTTATACACGATACACCACCGTTCACGAGATTGGGGTCAGATCTTTTAATGTCTTTGAAAGAAGAATCGTATGCTCAGTGAAGGGCCAGTAAAAACTGTAATATTGTGAAATATTATTACAATTTCAAATAATCGCTTTCTATTTGTAATATATTTTGAAATGTATTTTATTTCTGTGAAATAAAGCTACATTTTCAGCATCATTACTCCAGTCTTGAGTGTCACATGATCCTTCAGAAATCATTCTAATATGCTGATTTGCTGCTCAAGAAACATTTCTTTATTATTATCAATATTGAAAACAGTTGTGCTGCTTAATTTTTTTATTTATTTTTTGGAATCCAGGATTCTTTGATGAATAGACTATTCTGATGAATAGATAATATTCTGTGTTTTATTTTTAAATTGTGCTAAAAAGGCTGTTAATGGGAGGTTCCATTGTGACAACTAGCCCCGGCCTCTCAGTCGCTCTCTCACTCTATCTATATGCCTCCACTCTAGTGGTTGAGACCTGAGCAGATCAGGAACACTGAGCCAGAATTGAGACGGGAGGCAAATATGTGGCCCGTTGTGTCCTCATTACAACTTCAGAGCTGTGACGTGACCGTACAGCAAAAATTCAATCATGTTCTCACTCCCTAGTGATACTGCTACTGCTTAAGGGGACCAGGAAGGGCACAAAAACGTTCCCTGACGCAACATATGTGTTATTTAAACATTATATAAAGGCTACAGAAGTGTAATCACTTTATGGCATCTACAGGAAGAGGAAAATGATGCTCAGCTTTAGAAAGAATTAATGCTGTCCTAAATGAGCTGCTCACTCTCATCAGTACTGATACAGTCTCTTATGAATAAATTATTTAATAACTGCACACTGATTCTTGTGGTTCTGTTGCTTTCTTGTTGCCTTGGTAATAATAATAGCAACAGATGTGACCACAATGTAAATAATTGATGTTTTCTTGTGTTTTCCAGACAGAACAGGCATATTCTTGTGCTTTTTGCTTCATTAGCTGAAATACATAAGACAAAACTGTGTTTGATAGCTGTTCCAAAGACTGAGTGTCCCCTTGTGGACATTTGAGGAAATGCATTTGGGTAGATCAAGATTTTAGGTCAACATTTACTCACACTAATTGTCGTTGTTGACAAAATTATTCTCTTTACTCTTACTATTTTCCACAATTTAAAATAATGGTTAACAGTGGTAATAGACTCAATGGGTTGCAACTGTTGTTGAAGGGTGGGAAAGTATTTGAGTCTCTATTCATAACTAACAAAATATGTGAGTGAGTGACTTGAGTGACGTGACATGTGGCCAAGTATGGTGACCCATACTCGGAATTAGTGCTCTGCATTTACCCATCCAAAGTGCACACACACAGCAGTGAACACACACACACCGTGAACACACACCCAGAGCAGTGGGCAGCCATTTTTATGCTGCGGCGCCCGGGGAGCAGTTGGGGTTCGGTCGTGGTATTGAAGGTGGGAGAGAGCGCTGTACATTCACTCCCCCCACCTACAATCCCTGCCGGTACGAGACTCGAACCCACAACCTTTGGGTTATGAGTTTGACTCTCTAACCATTAGGCCACGACTTCCCCAAAAGCATAACAAAACAGCATATTACCAGGTACGGAGTCAATGCAATCTTGCTTCCTCAGGGACGAATTTTCTTCGTATCTTTTTGAAGGGCACACTTGAATGAATCATTGTGGTATAATAGCTAAACTCTGTTCAATTATCTTGGATAAAATTAAGTGAAATGCCAACTTTATGGATAATTTTCTAGAAAACAGATTACGATAAGAAGCCATGAAGCAGAAAACTGATAATTGTCTGTGTATTCTCAATACCACCTAAAATACAACTCTCACAGGCCTAGTACAAGTTGAGATGGATTGATGTGAAGTGTTGAGTAAATTTGAGCTGGCTGATAAACCCTAATCTTGAATAACTTCTCTAATGCGACTCCATTAAAATCCATTTTGAGACTTGGATCGGGCTCAGCGTGTGGGCCATAAATCAACATGCAATATTCAGAGGGGGTAAAGATCGAAGAAAATCACATAACCCTCAGGATATTACTTAATACAAAATACTGTAAGAAATGGACCTTTCTAATTTTGCAAGCAGAAGAAAAAATGCCTGACCTCTGGTCCTGGTGGGACAATGGCGAGTCTGGAGACTTCAGGATTTGGGCTGGGTCATTTTTTTCAAGTCTTTTTCATTTTGACCGCCACCAAACTTCTGCAGAAAACATAAAAGTGAGAAATGTTTAGAATGTCAGAACATTCCAGATAATCCCAGATTGGTTCAGATAAAACACTACATAAAGTTTCCAATTAGAATCAAAAGAACTTTTTACTTCCTAGTTCCTTCCAATCATCAATGGAAGCAAGAAACCAATATGTTGGCATGCAAAACCAATGTCACTTTTAGATTATCATTTTTAATTTCAAAAGAAACATTCAGCCAACTGAAGAACCGTATAGTGAAATCATCAACTGTTTTCCCCCCATTCTTTTAAAAATGTACAAACTTCAGAGTAATATTTTACCCCTTACCAGTTTGACTTTGATGGTCCAAGCAGAGATGGATCCTGGTAGAAGAGACTGAATAACACAACATCAAATCTGGCACAGGCCTGGACCTCATGACCCGACACGACTGCGGACATCCAGAAGGAATGAAGGATTTTGACAGATACCAAAGTGTATGTACTAGATACAAGCTCCGTCTGGAGCTTTCGAGTTTCAAAAATCACTGTAAAAGTATCGTAAAAGTAGACCATACAAATCAAGCACTATAGAACTGACTCATGCTGGTTTTGTGAACTGAATCAAACAATTCATTCAAAAGATCCAACTTGAAAAAAAGGTTCATCATCAAACTGGACATTACTAATTCTCTAATGAACTCTCAAGATGAGCTATGGCAAGATTTTCAGTGAATAATGGCTTTAATTTTGGCCCGTTTTGTTGTTTGGCTTCAGAATATAATGCATGAGTCATAAGGACTGCTTATATGACCAACTTTTATGGTTCCTCTTCATCACGTTGGAGCTTGACAGCCCTAAATTCTATTCTTACCTTGTGTGTCTACAGAAGTGGGCGATGTCTATGAGGGCGAGTTAATGACGACTTTTTGATGAACTATTCCTTCAAATCACATTATTAACCAGGTCATGACACAGCCATCCCACTGCCCTCCAAGAGATTACATCTGACTCTTATTATGCCCTGGCAGGGCCACTGTAATATTTTGGTAACCTTAGGCATTTAATGAGCCTGGCTGCATTAAGACAGTCACGTAAGCTTCCCAAGAGTCATCCATTTATAACACTGACAGGTGTTGCATGAAATTCGGCCTCTCAATCAGCTGGTAGGTAAGTAGTCTGAAGAATTGACATCTGCTGGAACAGTTATGCCTTGGTAGGCTGTTCTATTAAGATTCAGAAAATAAATATGTACACTACCGTTCAAGAGTTTGAGGTTGATATTTAAAGGTCTTATGCTCACCAAGGCTGCATTTGTTGGATCAAAACTACAGTACTATTGTGAAATATTATTACAATTTAAAATAACTGTTTTCTGTTTTAATATATTTTAAAAATGTAATTTATTCCTGTTATGGCAAAGCTGAATTTTCAACAGTCATTACTCCAGTCTTCAGTGTCACATTCAGTTTCCTTCAGAAATAATCTAATATGCTGATTTGGTCCTCAACAAACATTTCCTATGATTGTGAGTATTGAAAACAGTTGCGTTGCTTAGTATTTTTGTGGAAACCCTGATACATAAATCTTACTGACCCCAAACAGCAGTTTACAATGAACAGAGCTGGTCATTCTGTATGGCACTGGCAAATCAGTACATATGGGACTGACTGAGAAGGGTCGTTAACTTATGACCTTTAATGCATGGGGTATTAATTTTTTTTTTAGGTCAGTCCCTCCTTGGCGGAAGAACTGACTGTGATGGTAAAAATAAAATAGGCCTTTTAATGATTAGGTCACATCTATGGGTTTTATTTTCAGCGCAAATGGAGGCAAGTCGATAGGTCACTGCCGAGTTCACAGTGTACCTTTATTTTGTATTCATTGGAGGATGTCTTTTAAAGGAGATTTGATTAATAGTGAGAGTGGCAGTTTAAGTGGTAGATGGATATGTGTTGAGGTCAAACATAAAATAGGAAGAGAAGGACGACTGATATGTGTGTAACACAGAGTTCATAGTGGAAAAGAACTTCATTAAATCTATGATAAATTAACATCTAGTACCTGAATGTTTAAGTCTTTATTGGAGCAGGTCAGTTCACTTGGTGGTCGTCTTGGTTGTGCTATTTTATAGGCATGCAAATAGAGCTTCTATGTACCCGACTGGGGAGAGACAGAACATCCAAATCTGTTTATCAGAATGACATCTTTTGTCATACATTTGATTTCTTTAGCTCAAATCACACTGAAAATGCTACTAATGCTAGTAAAAAACAAACAAACAAAAAACAAGCAAAGCCTTTTTTAAAAAGGCTCTTTTGACTGAAAGGAGAACTTCCATTCCTATAGCTGTCCTACTTAGTGATTTCTCCTTTTATTTTGATAAGTCTATCTAAAAAAAACATACATATTTGACAAAGTATATTAGAAATTGAAATAATTTCACCTAGTTCTAACAATAAAATCAATTTTTACGCTATCACAAGTCATTCCTTTTTTCAGTCAGTCCTAATTTTGAAAACCAGAGAAAGCATTTTAAGAGATGTTTTCTAGAACCTGGATGAGGATGGTATCTATGACATCACTGTTGTAGTCCACATGCTCAAGATGAAGTGAGGGAATGAAAGACACCAGCAGACGACTCAGGTTTAGACGCAGAGTCCTCAGTTTGGAGCTGTCGTCTTTCTCTTCCATTCCTCTCTGGCTCTGTTCCCTGAGCTCTGCCAGTTGACTCCTCAGCTGATCACACAGGGCAGAAAGCTTGCTCTTCTCCTCTCCTGCACTCTCCAGCTAGACACAGCACAGACACAATTCAAAACCTTTAAGTAAAACGTGCATAAATAGACTTTTATAGTTGCAGAAGACAGTATGAGTGGTGCTGATTTGTGCAAACGTCACTGCCATAATGCTGGGCTGTTGTGGGTAGTTGCTAGGGTTCTGCTATGCAGTTGCTAAGGTGTTGATTTTGCTAAGATAACATTTTTACAATTCGTTTTCATTTGTTAACATGAGCTAACAATGAGCAGAACTTCAAATCTTAGTAAATGTTAATTTCGACATTTACCAGGGTTGTTCTTGTTTATTAAAACGAGAACTCAAATTATTCAAACATTTTTGTTAATTGAAATAAAGCTGAAATGAGAGAGCTGGAGTTCTGTTATCACTCTAATATCACACTCTTATCAGCCAATCAGATTTGAGGACCAGAAAGAACTGTTGTATAAATATATATACTGTATATATACAGTATAAATATATATAAATATTAGATGAAAACCCTAAGCTTATTTCTAATTTTCATTTAGTTCAAGTTGAAGCACTAAATTGACTAAATCGACTAAATTAACTGGAAATAAATAAAAACTAAAACTGAACTAAAATTTAAATTTAAATTAACTTAAACTGAATGTATAACAATAAAAGACCATTTAAATACTAATAAAAACTATAATAGTATGTTAACAATACTAAAATAACACTGACATTTACAAATACATTTTTAGAATCCAAATTTGTATCTGTTAACATTAATGCACTATGAACTAACATGAGCAAACAATGATTAATCGTATTTTTATAAACTAACATTAACAAAGGTTAATAAATGCTGTAATATTATATTGTTCGTAGTTAGTTCATGTAACTAATGCATTAACCGATGTTAACAAATGAGACCTTATTGTAAAGTGTACCATAACTTATAATAATAATTGTGGGTAGTGACAAGAAACGTCATACTAAGAAGTGTCCCACAGCTCAAATCCATCACCTCTCCCTCCTACCCTGCTGATGAGCCGGTTCCTTTCGTCCTCCAGGGCGGCGCTGTGCTCTCGAAGCACCTCCAGCTCCTGACGGCACGCATCTCTCTCCTCTGCTGTCTCGTGCATCAGCTCCATTAGCTCATCCTGCCACTGTTGCGCCTCTGCCAAGTTACATTCCTCTTCTTCATCATCATCATGACCTTCATGATGCACCACCCATTTCTTCTCATTTTTCAGGGGCAATTCAATTATCTGCTCCGCAGCTGAGCTGTATTCCCTCCCTGTCCCAGATGATGCATCTCTTTCACATGTCTCTTCTGCAGCGGTGGTGGGCCCCTGATGCGACTCGATTCCTTCCATCATGCCGCACGCAGCTTTGCTCACGAGTGTGTCGGATTGAGTGAGAGTCTTTCTCTCCTCATTCAAAGCAGGCCAGTGTGTTTGAGAGAAGAGTTCTTGTGGCGGGGTGAGAGAGGGGACAGGAAAGGATGGCGTCACCTCCATCTGTGATTCTATGGCAGAAAACTTTTGTTTTGCTCTAGAGAAATAAAACATAAACAAACCTTTATAAATGTTATATGAAACATGTTTACTATATGTATGAGCTATATTATTCCTACCTTCTTAGAGAGTTGGAGACAGCGGTCAGGTTAATAAGGGGAAATGGGGACCTCTCAGCTAAAGACGGTCCTAAACATGAAATGAATACTTAAGAATAAGGGATAGTTCACTCAAAAATGAAAATTCTGTCATAACTCAACGTCATGCCATATGCATTAGCTCCTCTGAGAAACACAAAATAATATATTTTGAAAAAATGTTTAATGTTGTTGACTTTTATTTTAGGGACAAAAACATTCTTCAGAATATATTCTTTTGTGTTATAGAGGGAAGAAAGTCATACAAGTCTGAAATGACATGTGGATAAGTAAATGATGACAGGATTGACATTTTTGGGTGGACTATCCCTTTAAGGCTTGAATAAAGGCAGGTTAAGTGTGAGCTTATGGAAAGAACAATTAAATATATGTTTAAAAGTAACATGTTACACTACCATTCAAACATTTGTGGTCAGAGGGATTTATTTTATTTTTTTTGAAAGATCATTTTATTTATACATTTTATTAATAATTTAATTTAATAAAATACACATTAAATTGATCAAAAGTGACAGTAGATACATTTATAATTTTACAAAAGACAAATTTTAAATAAATGCTGTTGTTTTGAACTTCATCATAGAATCCTAAAAAAAAAAAATTGTTTTTTTTAAAAAGTATCAGTTTCCACAAATATATTACGCAATATATCTTGGTGAGCACAAGAGACGTCTTTCAAAATCATTAAAATAATGTTTTAAAAAAACGGTACTTTACATTGTTGTATTAAAAAATAATTTACTTTTTTTTATTATTATTTAATTGAAGTAAATACTGTGACATTTACACAAGTTTATTTTTCACATACTTAACCCAACTGAAAAAACACAATCACATGCTCAAATTTATTATTATTTTTTTTTTCAAAATGTGACCTTCAGTGTTGATTCTCCATAACGACTGAGGAAAAAACTAAACACAACTAAACATTGTCATGAAAAGACAAAGTTTCAAAGTCTCTAATGAGGCATTTCATTAACACAGAAACCAAAGGCCACATCAGAGCTTCTAAATCCACGTGGTAAGGTGGCTTAAAGCTATTTAGTATGGCTTTTATGTGGCATTGCATCTTTACCAGATATTGCAGAGGCTGCTGGATGTCTGGGTGCCTGAATGATTGTTAATGCTGGTCGGTCTTGAGTTTGTGTGCTCTGAAAGGAGAACACAAGATTCTGATATTGCTTTTTGATGAATAATCAGTTTACATTGGCATAAAAAAAAAACATTTAAATGAAAATCTAGAGGTTGATTCATTAGCATTTGCTACTTGGTTCTCTAGTTGAGTAGGTTATAAATGTTCTTACTTCTGGAATGTTCTCCTCAAGCAGACTCTTTGTATTTCTCCTCCTGAATATATAGAGAATGTGCTGAATATCATAATGCTCCTGGTATTCTTAATGTCAAGAAACAATCAGAAATATTGACAATGTAACTTACTGGAGTTTAAAGGGTTTAGGGTATGACTTTTGATCTTCCTCCTCATCCTCTAGTTCTTCCTCTACCAAGCAGCTCCTGTGTGGTGATAATACAATTAACAATAAGCATGTTGAGAAACCCAGCAAGGAGGTAGGCATAACAAAACAAAAATTCAAATCATGTGGGGCTCAACAGAAAACACTGAATCCAGTGACCTAGAAGGAATGGCAGTTATTCCTTCCCATCTGTTCAACTCAAATATTTGGCTTCCTTTGGGTTCCTTTAACCTTCATGCATCTTCTCAGATATCCCAGACCCATTCAAACCCTTCCCTTTTCACTCATGATATCATGGCATAACTATGTTGTTGCCGTCACCTGAACTGTGGGTCATAGTTCATGCTGCAGAACCATTTATCTGGCAGCTCAGTGATGGCATCTGGAAGCCTCCTCCACTTCAGGCAGCTGTCACACTGAACCCAGACTTGATCTGGAACTTTCCTTTCAGAAGAAGACAAAGGTAAGATTATGAAATATTAAAGAGATAGTTCACCTAAAAGTTCAACTGTGTCATCGTTTACTCCCCCTCAGATTTTTGTTTTTGAAAACCAAGAATTTTTGTCATCCAAGGAACACAAAAGGAGAAACTTGGAAGAATATGGTTTCACAGTGGATGCTGACTGAGTGTGTAAGCTTCAGAAAGCACCATAGAAGTATCATGAAATGAATCCATATGCCTTGGGTACTATTAAGACTTACTGTATATTATTTGGGTGAGAAACAGACCAGCATTTTTAATGAATGGTTCACAAAACTGGTCTGAATGATCCATTCACAAATCACAAAATCACAAATTACAGATCAGTTGATGAACAACCAAAGTAGAGCTATGCCGAGATTCACAATTACATTTTGGCCCGTATTGCTGCCAAAAGTCATTGTGCAACTTTAAAAGATATGGAATTCAAAGCATATGGTCCACTTTTATGGTGGTTTTGCATTTCTTTCTTTTTTGTGACATTTCTTAGAATGTCTCCTTTTGTGCAGTGTTATTTTAGTATTATACTTATATATATATATAATGTTTCTGTCTTTTTTAAATATATATATTATATAATAATATTCCTGTGGCTCAGTGGTAAAGCATTGTGTTAGCAGTGCAAAAGGTCATGTGTTCAATTCCCAGGGAACACACATATGGGTAAAAAATGTATAGCCTGAATGCACTGTAAGTCGCTTTGGATAAAAGTGTCTGTTAAATGCATAAATTATGAATAAATATTTATTTATTTCCATTTAGTTTTTAGCATTTTTAATACTTCAACATACTCGTTTCTGTTAGTTGCCATGGCAACACTTTTAATTTTTATTTAAGTGTTTCATTTAATATTTATATTTTATTTTCATTCAGCTTTATTTCAATTACTTTAAATGATTTTTTTATAGTTTTAGTTTACAGGAACAGCACTGCTTTTGTGTTCCATGGAAGAGAGTCAGTCATATGGGATTGGAACAACATAAGGGCGAATAAATAATGACAGTTTTTAACGGCAGTACTCACAACACATCCTCTATTGCTACTGTGCACTTCGGGTCCTCTTTCTTTCGTTTGTAGCGGATTTCGTTCCAATACTCCTCCAGCTTTATGCTGAGGTTGTGCATGATCTTCCTGTACAAAATAGTGCCTGTCCATCAAAGTAACCCAAGGGCATCATTTGGGCTAAACACCAGTAGAGTGATAAACAGTTGAGCGCACCTGTATTTATCGGTGTCATCAAAGTCTTGTTTGTTGTGAGTGGGCTGAAGGAAATTGCACTCTATAACACCAATAACACCCACACCTTTTCTTTCGGCCTGTTATAAACGCAAACCATGGCTTGTAGTATTGAATTTATGGGTGAAGGAAGCAGAAGAAACATGCAATCATTTCTGGTTACCTTACATTGGCAGCTCACTTTCACATATGGCTTTATTAGCCTGTTCTTATGGTACATCATAATCCCATAATGCTCTTTGCTTTTGGTGTTGTATCCAAAAGTGATGCGTACACGTTTGTTCTGAGCCCTGAGTTAAGAAATGCTGAGATAGTTATAATGTTATATGTGTGTGCACTCCAAAAAACAATATATTTTCTAAGGATACAAGGAATGAGGGTCTGTAGTTGTCCTGTGCAATATGAGCCAGACTTTTGGATATCAGCTGACTTTTCACTCTTTGCCCTCGAATAATGATTTGCATACGAGGCTTCAGGTATAAGATGCTACAGTATGCCTACATAACAAAAACATGAAGAATCAATATTCCTCCTAACCGTCACCAAACAGTCTGATTTTTTTATCCCCTCCCCTCCAATTGATATATTTGTCTCTTTTCAATAGAACATAGATAAGGTAATGTATATTCCTACTAGTAAGTATAAAAGCATGCCATATTCTTGCGAGATATGCTCTGCTCACCCGTAAGGAGTATTCACTTTCTGGGGTCATGTTGCTCTTGTCACTGATGTTCACCCTGATCAGAATGTCATACTTATCTGTGTCAAAGTCAAATTCAGTCTCTCCATTTGCGGTCCTGAAAAATACACAATTTGGGTCTGTAAGATTTTTTTATGTTTTTGAAAAATTAAAAAAGTAATTATGACTTTTTAAAGCAGCACTATGTAACTTATGGCGCTTTATATACATTATATATATCATTAAATACATTTAGCAAATTTTTAACACAGAAAAAGTTACATAGTGCTGCTTTAACTCACAGTTCTTAAATTTTTCTTCACAGTTGCGAGTTTATATAATTTCACAATTCACAGACTTTTCTTTTCAAAATTGTCAGTGTATATCTATGTAGTTACGATTTAATATCTCGCAATTCAGATTTTTTTCTCCTCAGAATTACAAGAACGAATTGTGAGATATAAACCTTTGCAGGAAAAAAATGTCATGATTGTGAGAAACACCATCACAATTACTTTTTACATTTTTTATTCCGTGGTGGAAACGGGCTTTCATAGCTTTCATGACAAGGCTGCATTTATTTGATCAAAAATATAGTAAAATCAGTAATATTGAAAATATTATTACAATTTTAAGTAGCTATTTTCTATTTTAATATATAATGTCATTTATTTCTGTGATGGCAAAGCTGAATTTTCAGCATCATTACCCCAGTCTTCAGTGTCACGTGTTCCTTCAGAAATCATTCTGATATGCTGATTTGTCTTATTTTTATTAATGTTGAAAACAGTTGTACTGCTTAATATGTTTGTGAAATTCATAAGAAAGTTTTGTGAAGCATCCCTGAAAGCTTCCAAGTACAGCAATGATTTAAAACAGAAATATTCTCCCCAGCCATCAGTCATTTAATGCATTAATTTGTGCATGTATCCAGCGGAGCTTACGTGCGAAGGTTCCAGATGATTATGCGTGTTCCTGTGGTGGTCCCGGCAGCGCTGATGGCACGGAGCTCTGTAAACAGCTCTTTCTCGGAGTTGAAGAGCGAGTGTGTGAGGATCGCTCTCAGACTGCCTCCATCCTCTACACTAGTGGGGTCAAGAATTCAGTTTCACTCAAAGCTTAAGAAATGCATCCGCATAAATGCAATTAAAATATGAATCAAAACAGTCAATTGGGATCTTTGCACAAGCTTTAAAGGGATAGTTCACCCAAAAATTCTGTCATTAATTACTCACCCTCATGTCGTTCTGAACCTGTAAGAACACAAATGAAGATATTTTTGATGAAATCCGAGAGCTTTCTGACCCTGCATAGACAGCAACAGAACTACCCCGTTCAAGGCCAAGAAATGTAGTAAGGACATCATTAAAATAGCCCATGTGACATCAGAGGTCCAACCGTAATGTTGTGAAGCTACGAGATAAGCTCTCGGATTTCATCAAAAATATCTTAATTTGTGTTCTTACGGTCTCACGGGTTTGGAACGACTTAAGGGTGAGTAATTAATGACAGAATTTTCATTTTTGGGTGAACTATCCCTTTAATAAAATTGAAAAGAAAGCTGTAGAACATTACTGGTTATGTCCATCGCGTCTAAATGTGATCATGGGCACCAAGACTCGCTGTGCTCCTATGGCCTCAAGGTAAGACTGGGACAGGAGTCCCACACTCATGGTGTCTCTGGTCTTCGAGAAAACAATGGCATCTTTTCCCAGACGCATGGACCCTGATTTAAACCCATTGCCATACACACCAATTGGAATGTGAAATTTCGCTGCTTTCTTCTCACTGAAACCAAAGCTTAAAAACACCAGGAAAATGTGTTAACATGCATTACATACACTACCGTTCAAATGTTTTAAAAGTACTGTTCATACGTTGTTTTTTTTTAATAAATACTTTTCAGCAAAATATATTAAAATGGAAAACAATGATTTTACACTGTAGTAATATTTCACAATATTACTGTTATTACATTTTGATCACATAAATGCAACCTTAGTGTACCAGCCCTAAACTTTTGAAAGCAGTATATATCACATATCTGACCATACTTTCATTAAGAAATTACTTAACCTGCTCAAAGGTTTACACTAATAAGCAGCTGAATTCATTCACAGCATGATAAGTATAGTGATTACAAGACGCCAATTAGGTGTCCTTAATTATTCTGGCAGTGGGCCCCAGCACTCCAGTGTTGGTTTAATGTTATAGGCTTTTAGTGCTAAAGACATAAGACCACTGTGAATCGCTTGAATTAACTGAATAAGAGTTCTTAATTCTCTTGCAATTATAGCAACCAGTAATTACAAGTCCATTTAACACACTTTTACTTGCTGTACTTAAAATGAATAATAAATCAGCTTAAGTAAATGGACAGGCTGTAGTGCTTTGTACCTGAGCATCTTATGTAGTCTGGCTCTGGTCAAACCCTCCCCATTATCCATGAAAGAGAGGCAGTCTAGTCCTCTGATGCGTGTCCAGTCTATCCAGATCTGTCTGGCACGAACATCTGGGTCATACGAATTATCTGCAACACAATTCACCGTTCACAAACTAAAGAATATTTCAACTAACTGGAGCATCTAATGAACTGTTTTGAAATATGCCAACACCATAATGAGAAACCCAAAATTTCTACTTGTTGTCTAAATGGGTTTTATCAAATAAGTTGACATAAGTGTGATTTATAGAACTCACCGATCAGCTCAGCTATAGCACTGAATGGCCAGGTGTGACTTGTGGAATTAGCATGAAGAAATTTTGGACTAATCTGCATAAAGAAAATAGGATGCTGATTGGAAAAGAAGCATGAAATGCTAAAAGATTTCATTAAAAAGCTAAATGTTTTTGCTCACATTTTACTAATTATTTAACATGCATCTTGCAATTACTACACTGATTTTTCGAAGTTGTAAAAAAAATTTTTTATAAAGCTTATTGTGCATTTTACTGTCTACTTCAGAATTTCATGTTTAATTCAGTGTGAATTAAATTATTTCAAAATAGTTTCTACACCAAAAATTGTACTATTTGTACATATTTTTAATTGATTGATATATTGTCATAAAATTTCATTTTGAGGTAGAATATTATAAATGATGATTTTAAAAAATGTTAACTATAAAACAATAAAAATTGTATAACAATAAAATATATTACAAAAAAAATGCATAACAAAAATACAAGCTCAAAACTATTGCAACTTTTTTGAATAGGAGATAATAAACTACATTAAAATAATTAATTATTATAATTATAATAATTTATTAAAATAATAAACTACAACAAAACTGATAAATGCACGTTACTTACTGTGCTCAGAGGAATGCCACTTTTTCTAGTTGCCATTTTTGCTGGAAGATCTATGTTAGATATTGAAGAAAGCTGCAGAGAAGCGTTTGTTAACTTACTGAGGAGCTTTTGCTGTCTGTGTCCAGATATAGTGCACACCCTGCTCTCACACTCCAGCTATGCACCCGCTGAGACTTCTAAAGGAGTTCTTCACATATTGTTGTGAGCAATAAATGCTGGTACGAATGTGTAACCTGACACATCTTTATTTTCTTCTTTGAAATGCAGCTTTTATTTAAGCAGGTGTTTTAAATGCCAGCTTATATACTGTACTTTAGACATAGCGAGGTTGCTGGATATTAAGTGGCCTCTTCCAAACCAGTGGTTTGTTCTAAACTCTTCAGACATACTCATCAAATGCATTTCAAGAAGAAGCAATACAACTAGGTGAGAAACATCATTTAATTTTATTTTTGTAATTCACTGTTTACTTTTCCAGATTAATGAAATTTTTATCAGCATTTTTATAGGTATAGCACTCATCATTGAACCTAGCAAGGTGAGTAAAATTAATTATTAATTTAGGATTAATTGATATAGTTAACAATGATTGTATTTGTGCATTTTGCATCTTCAAATATTTAACACATACACAAGCAGGAGTTCTAAACTAAAGGTCTTAATCTTAAAGGGAGAGCTCACAAATTTACGAAAATTTGCTAAAAATGTACTCACCCTCAGGCAACAAGAGTTGGTTTCTTTATTGGAACAGATTCAGAGAAATGTAGCATTACATCACTTGCTCACCAATGGATCCTCTGCAGTGAATGGGTGCCGTCAGAATGAGAGTCCAAACATATAATTAAAAACATAATAATCCACAAGTGATCCACATAACTCCAGTCCAGCAATTAACATTTTGTGAAATGAAAAGCTACATATTTGTAATAAACATACTGCTGTTGGACTCTCATTCTGACGGCACCCATTCACTGCAGAGGATCCATTGGTGAGCAAGTGATGTAATGCTACATTTCTCCAAATCTGTTCCAATGAAGAAACAAACTCGTCTACAACTTGGATGACCTGAGGTTGAGAACATTTTCTGCCATTTTTTTTTACTTTTTTGGTGAACTATTCCTTTAAAACCACATAAATCCTGCAATGTGGCTCTTTGAGCACAAAAGTTTGGTTGTTAACTTTAACTTCCAGATTATGATATTCAATTTGTCTATTCACCAAAACTTTGATCAAATTTGAAAGCTTTTTGTGTTGTATTTACAATAATAAAGTACACAATGTACATAGTAACTTTTTGGAGTACCTGAAGTCTTCTGTCAAGGGTTCAGTCTGAGTTCCGCCCCAAAACTTTCTAGAAATAGCCTGTCTAAATATTGATGGGTCTCTCTGGGTGTGTCTGAACTTGACTCCAGCTTTGCAACACAAACATACATGATTACCTTTTCTACCTCTCACCATGGCTGCACTTTCTTCTCTGAAACAAACTGCCCATGGGGCTCTTTAGCCCCTGCAGGCAGCAATGCCAAGTACACTGGAGTGATGGCGCCCTCATCTGGTGACTTGGTTGCATTTGGTCCAGCCATGCCAGTCCTGACCCATCCTGGACAGCAGGCATTGCAGAGGATCTCATCTCCAGGCCTCTCTTTCGTCAGATTTCGGGCTAGGATTCTAGTCAGGGTTGTGAGGCCAGTTTTGGAGACCCCCATATGCAGTGCTAAGCCAACCTCGCTCTGCAAGGACCCCTTCCTGAGCGTCACGGACGAAACGCTCCATAAGCCCAACAAGCTCTTCCTCTGTAATGTCATTGTTTCGTAAACAGGCCTGGAGTTCTGGACTGCAGCGGCTTAAAGCCTCCGAGCCCATTACGCTGGAGACATTCACTATCCGACCTAGAAAGAAATATGAGTGTTTGAAGGAATAAAAGAGAAGAGAAAACCACCAGGCAAGGTGTAACTGACACGACTTACCTCCTGGTTTGATAATGGGCAAGAACACATTGCACATATCTCTAGTAGCAAAGAACTTAGTCTTCAGTGTCACATCTGCTTGGATCCCAAAGGGGGTTGTGTCTGCCACTGCCATGAAGAAATCAAACATTGTTTTCATTACACATAGTAACACAGCAGGTGAATTTATGACAGCATTTTATCCTTCTGGTGGTCTTTGTCATTTTAGAATGAAAACTTTTTTTTTTTACTTCATCGGAATGGCAAAAAAAACTTGCTATATGAACACAAAAGAAGCATGGATGTGATTAGAAAAGGCTAAAATTGACTTCACACTTGTGATCTTTAGTCACAAAATGACAATCATATGAAATTAACGGTAAATGCAAAAAATACGGAGCAATTTTTAGGGATACAATCTAAAATTCAGCCACAATCAAGTAGTCTTTGATAATGTCTGTACATATAAAAATGCAAAACCTGATGAAATTTAAAAAATAATGTCTGAAATTACTCTTATAACCAACTAGGCGATAGACATATTTGGAGGCAGGCATCTAGTAATTTAACCATTATATTACATATGATTTTTGTTATTGCTCTCACCAGATGCTACCAATCTGCCTTCCATTCATTGGATTTTAAATACCTTTGCTCTGTTTTTAACATAGATACTCTATTAACTGTAGAAAATCTGAAATGTTTTTTTGTAATATGTTATGTTATGTTATTTTATATATATATATATATAGTGCAGGATGTAATGAATATTGTCTAGTAACATGAAATACAAAATATAAAATATGTTACTGAAACAGAATGTACTATGTTCTGTATTAATAATACGTATTATATATTATTTTGTACTTTGAGAGGATTTCGTTCATCTCATTCCTTCATTTTATTAGAAAAATGTATGCTTATTCTCTATTCTCCATCTATTTAGATGGCCGAGGATCACAAGTGTGGCCCCTAAGTGATGAACACCTGAGGGTTAAAGGTGCTGTATGTAGGATTGACACCGAGTGGTTGAACTAGGTATTGCAGTCCAAATTCAAAATATTGGAGATGGGTTTTTTCCCCCGGTCCCTCCTCAGACTTGACGCAAACGCAGGTTGCCAGATTGACGACCCCAACAGGAACGAGTGAGCTTGCCGATGAATGAAATGAAATACGCTGTCTTTCCGCCAACTGGCAACCCGGGGTGCCGTAAACTGGCAGTGGGCGGGTTTCACAAACCAAAACAGAGACGGACATTCCGCCCCGGAACGCACATTTTCAAAGGAGAATAACAGACTAGCATTGTTTTTCAGATAAACAAGTATGTTAGCATGTTTCTTAAATATCTGCAAACATATTATGGTATTTTTTATGCTTTAGAAAAGTCAAAAACTTACATACAGCACCTTTAATTTCTGAACTAATGCCTTCAGTCACCTTTGAAGGCGATCCCAGCGTTGTTGATGAGCACGTCCTTCTCCGTGAAGAAGTCCCGTGCGCACGGACGCTGATGTCCAGCTGATGGAAGAGCGCTGTCAGACCCTCCTTCTTCAGACTTTCCACTGCCGCGGTTCCTCGACCGACATCCCGGGCTGTCAGGTACACGTCCCCGGAGTACTCTTAGCACAGCGACCGCACTACTGCAAACCAAATGCCTTTATTTGCACCAGTGACCAGAGCTACTTTGCTGCTGCTCAGAGCTGCAATGTGTCTGTAAATAAGACCATATTCTGTGACACAACGGATACAGCAGCCTGATTAATCAAATAACGAAATTAAAAGCGTTTGGGAAGCGTATGCATAAAGTACTCCGCGATGATCAATTCACTTTTGTTTTTGGCAGTTTTTGGATTGCGACGCTACTTGCTGCGCATGCGCGGAGAAATACGCTTTGCATTGCATTGTCTATGTCATGTGCGTCGTGTTTTGCTTGCTGACACAGCAACAGTTATGAGCTGTAAATCTTTTTTTTTTTTTTTTACGTAAATATTTTTATATAATTTTCTATAAGGACAGCGATTGGTTCGAAGACAATGACGATTGAAGCACGTGACCCGGCTGTGTTTTTGACCATGTGGATGTGTATCATTTCTACCTGCTGTACAGAATGACATTACACCCGAAGTGAGCTTTAGATAGCGCTGTTATATGGACACTTTAAGATGAATAAACCTGGCTGCCGTGCTGGGAGAAGAGCTAGGGGGAAAAGACGCAAAAAACACGAGGATGTCTCCAAAGGTATTCAGTTTCCATGCTGAGATATTGTAACTTTGTAGTATAGTGTGTGATGTCTGAATTGTGTTTGTATTTTGCTCCTGTAGTGACTCTGACTCACGAAGCTCAGTTTGTTCTTTTGAGGAGATGGCTGAAAGAAAAAGGATTCGCCTCACAGTCTCTCATCCCTGTCAACTTCCATGGCAAGTAGATAGCATCCACGTATAGTACATTTCCACACTTAGTTATGTTACTAACTATGTTTGTTCCACTTAGATACTGGAAGGGGGCTTATGGCAACTCAAACTATCAAGGTAATTATTTGTATATATTTGTGTGTGTATGCATGCATATACAAATATATGTAGGCTACTTGGGTTCAAAAATCTGAAACCACATTGATAATATAAAAATATACTGATCTGTTACCTTTGCAGGCCAAAGACAGTGTTATTTCCTTGCCTGAGAAATGCTTACTGACCACCAGGACAGTTCTGAAGAGTTACATGGGTGACTATATTAAAAGGTATTTGGACTGATTGTTATATTATATTACATTATATTTTAAAAATCAATCACTTTTTAGTATTATATATATATATATATATATATATATATATATATATTTTTGTGCTAATAGATGTTTGAAATGGACCATGAGGTCTGAATAAAGTCAGTTTGGTTTCTCTCTTTCTTCCTGTAGATGGCATCCTCCCATATCTCCTCTTCTGGCTCTTTGTTGTTTCCTCATTTCTGAGAGATATGGTGGCGATGCATCAGAGTGGAGTTCTTACATTAATATCCTCCCAAAGACCTACACATGCCCTGTGTACTTCTCTGATGACATCATTGACCTTTTGCCTAGGAGCCTCCAGAAGAAAGCCACAGAGCAGAAAGAACAGTTTCAGGAACTCTACTGCTCTTCCCTGATGTTTTTCCACTCCCTCCAGCCACTCTTCACCCAGCCCACAGAGGAGCTGTTTACCCAGGATGCACTGCGGTGGGCTTGGTGCAGCGTTAACACACGTACAGTGTACATGGAGCATGATCAGAGTGACTATCTCTCCAGGGAGAAGGATGTGTATGCGCTTGCACCATACCTTGACCTGCTGAACCACTGTCCTAATGTCCAAGTAAGAGCACCTAACAGAAATACACTACTGTTTGAGGTCCGTAAGATTTCTTGTTTTTGAAAGGAGTCTCTTATGCTCACCAAGGCTGCATTTATTTGATCAAATTACTGTAAAAACAGTCATACTGTGAAGTATTATTACAATTTAGAATAACCGTTATCTATTTGAATGTAATTCAAAATGTAATTTATTCCTGTGATCAAAGTTGAATTTTCAGCATCATTACTCCAGTCTTCAGTGTCACATGATGCTTCAGAAATCATTCCAGAACAGTTTCAGGAACTCTACTGCTCTTCCCTGATGTTTTTCCACTCCCTCCAGCCACTCTTCACCCAGCCCACAGAGGAGCTGTTTACCCAGGATGCACTGCGGTGGGCTTGGTGCAGCGTTAACACACGTACAGTGTACATGGAGCATGATCAGAGTGACTATCTCTCCAGGGAGAAGGATGTGTATGCGCTTGCACCATACCTTGACCTGCTGAACCACTGTCCTAATGTCCAAGTAAGAGCACCTAACAGAAATACACTACTGTTTGAGGTCCGTAAGATTTCTTGTTTTTGAAAGGAGTCTCTTATGCTCACCAAGGCTGCATTTATTTGATCAAATTACTGTAAAAACAGTCATACTGTGAAGTATTATTACAATTTAGAATAACCGTTATCTATTTGAATGTAATTCAAAATGTAATTTATTCCTGTGATCAAAGTTGAATTTTCAGCATCATTACTCCAGTCTTCAGTGTCACATGATGCTTCAGAAATCATTCTGATATGCTGATTTGGTGCCAATATGCTGATCAATGTTAAAAACAGTTTAGATGGGTAATATTTTGGTGTAAATCATGATAGATTTATTTCAGGATTCTTTGATGAATATAACGTTTAAAAGAACATCATGTATTTGAAATAGAAGTTTTTTTTTAATAGATAGAAATATTTAACATTATAAATGTCTTTACTGTCACTTTTGATCAATTGAATCCAACTCTGTTGAGTAAAAGTATTATTTTCTTTAAAAAAAAAAAAAAAACACTGACCCTAGACATTTAAGCAGTAGTGTACTTTCTTACAAAATAATAAAGTTGCAGTTATAAGTAAAGAAAATAAACTTTTCTTGGTGTGCAGGTTGAAGCTGGCTTCAACAAAGAAACTTGCTGTTATGAGGTTAAAAGTGTCCAAGGCTGTAAGAAGTTTCAGCAAGCGTTCATCAATTATGGCCCTCATGATAATCACAGACTTCTTCTGGAATATGGCTTTGTTGCCCCTGACAACCCCCACAGTGTAGTACATGTTGATTTGGGTAAGGAAAATACATACAAATATTAAATATTCTACATGTAAACATTAAATACTATGGAACTGCTTTGATCGCTGTTGTTATTGTAGGAACTCTAAAATGGTGTCTAGATGAACAAGACAAACAGCTAACACAAAAACTACTCTACCTAAGGGACAATGATTTTTTAAGGTAAGTTAAATTCATGATTACAAGGACATTTAGCAGTTCTTATAAATTCTGTAGTACGTTGTGCCAGCAACTTCATGGTCAGTTTTTACAATGCAGTAATGGTTTAGTACAGCAAATCAAGTTTAATATGGTTTCACTCTTCAACAGGAACTTGACGTTTGGGATGGATGGCCCTTCCTGGCGACTGATGACTGCACTGAGACTGCTGTCCTTGAAACCTGAGCAATAGTGAGAAGTTGACATCCTAAACACATTATTTGCATGCGTGTTGATGCAAAATACATGTCATTGTTATTGCTTTTACTTGCATATAGTTTATTTTATGCTATTTATTTGAATATATTCAAAATTGATTTTAATGTTGTTGTCTGTAGTACTAGTTGGAAGAGTGTCCTCTTGGGGGCAGGAGTGAGCCGGGATAGGGAGGAGTGGTGCATTCACAATGCCCTAAAGCTTTGCAATAACCTCACCGATGACAATGTCAAAGCACTAGAGAGGGTGAGTCGAATTAAATCGGTTCATTCTTAATGCTGCCTGTGTCTAATTAAAGATATGAAACCACTTACAGTCTGAGTCTTTTCATTTGTACAGCTATCACAGCTCAAACAGTGTGCAAACCTGTCTCTCCTTGAACAACTATGTGTGGTGGAGAGCCTGAGACAAGAGGAGCAAAGGATTCTGGAACACACACGAGTGGTTCTTCAAAACCTCTGGGGACAATAGTCACTGTGGTAACAGTAGGGCATTCAGAACACTGAGGAACCAGAAGCCTCATGCTGTCACTGCCAAGATTTAGACACAAGCCCAGAGCCAGCAGATATGCTTGAGCTTTGTACTACAGCCCTTAACACAACCACCTTAAAAACTACAGGGAGTCCAAATTACTTAAAAGAATAGTTCACCATGGGTAATATTTTGGTGTAAATCATGATAGATTTATTTCAGGATTCTTTGATGAATATAATGTTTAAAAGAACATCATGTATTTGAAATAGAAGTTTTTTTGAATAGATAGAAATATTTAACATTATAAATGTCTTTACTGTCACTTTTGATCAATTGAATCCAACTCTGTTGAGTAAAAGTATTATTTTCTTTAAAAAAAAAAAAAAAACACTGACCCTAGACATTTAAGCAGTAGTGTACTTTCTTACAAAATAATAAAGTTGCAGTTATAAGTAAAGAAAATAAACTTTTCTTGGTGTGCAGGTTGAAGCTGGCTTCAACAAAGAAACTTGCTGTTATGAGGTTAAAAGTGTCCAAGGCTGTAAGAAGTTTCAGCAAGCGTTCATCAATTATGGCCCTCATGATAATCACAGACTTCTTCTGGAATATGGCTTTGTTGCCCCTGACAACCCCCACAGTGTAGTACATGTTGATTTGGGTAAGGAAAATACATACAAATATTAAATATTCTACATGTAAACATTAAATACTATGGAACTGCTTTGATCGCTGTTGTTATTGTAGGAACTCTAAAATGGTGTCTAGATGAACAAGACAAACAGCTAACACAAAAACTACTCTACCTAAGGGACAATGATTTTTTAAGGTAAGTTAAATTCATGATTACAAGGACATTTAGCAGTTCTTATAAATTCTGTAGTACGTTGTGCCAGCAACTTCATGGTCAGTTTTTACAATGCAGTAATGGTTTAGTACAGCAAATCAAGTTTAATATGGTTTCACTCTTCAACAGGAACTTGACGTTTGGGATGGATGGCCCTTCCTGGCGACTGATGACTGCACTGAGACTGCTGTCCTTGAAACCTGAGCAATAGTGAGAAGTTGACATCCTAAACACATTATTTGCATGCGTGTTGATGCAAAATACATGTCATTGTTATTGCTTTTACTTGCATATAGTTTATTTTATGCTATTTATTTGAATATATTCAAAATTGATTTTAATGTTGTTGTCTGTAGTACTAGTTGGAAGAGTGTCCTCTTGGGGGCAGGAGTGAGCCGGGATAGGGAGGAGTGGTGCATTCACAATGCCCTAAAGCTTTGCAATAACCTCACCGATGACAATGTCAAAGCACTAGAGAGGGTGAGTCGAATTAAATCGGCTCTTAATGCTGCCTGTGTCTAATTAAAGATATGAAACCACTTACAGTCTGAGTCTTTTCATTTGTACAGCTATCACAGCTCAAACAGTGTGCAAACCTGTCTCTCCTTGAACAACTATGTGTGGTGGAGAGCCTGAGACAAGAGGAGCAAAGGATTCTGGAACACACACGAGTGGTTCTTCAAAACCTCTGGGGACAATAGTCACTGTGGTAACAGTAGGGCATTCAGAACACTGAGGAACCAGAAGCCTCATGTTGTCACTGCCAAGATTTAGACACAAGCCCAGAGCCAGCAGATATGCTTGAGCTTTGTACTACAGCCCTTAACACAACCACCTTAAAAACTACAGGGAGTCCAAATTACTTAAAAGAATAGTTCACCCAAATCCGAAAATTCTGTCATTTAATCACCCTCATGTTGTTCCAAACATGTATGACTGTTTCTTCTGTGGAACACAAAAGACATTTTGAAGAATGTTCATGCTGCTCTTTTCTATCAGTGTTGTTATTGTTAACTAAAACTGTTAAAAATCATTTTCATTTATTTGAAATATCCCCTCTCAATAGCATGAACTTTTTATTAACATCTCCTTTTGTGTTCCCTGAAATAATATCATACCGGTTTGGAACGACATGAGGGTGAGTAAATGATGACAGAATTGTCATTTTTAGGTGAACAATCTTTAGATATCCTTATATGCCCCACAGTGTGGGATTTCTGAGCTTCAACAATTTGTTTTTCTCCTAGAAAGCTGTGACAGTTTAAGAATGGTGGACAGGAAGATGAGGGGACATTTAAGACAATGAGATCTTAACAAACACTAATCTTCTATTGAAAGCAAATGAGCTACATGCTGTGTTTCTGGTAGGAGACTACTGATAATCAAATGCATACCTCTGAACAATGATGCCGAATTCTAGGTCAGCATTATCCAGTCCTTTTCCATACAGAGCTGCCCATATTAATAGGCAAAAGAAATGGGATCAGATGGTGCTGTTAATAATCCATTGGGAAATGCTTGACAAGGGAAAATCCCATATACAGTATGTCATAACTAGGCCAAAGTTTCTAAGAAAAATGTTTTTGTGTAAATAATTTCAAAAGTTTATACACACACACTTTTTTGTATAATGTAAATAGTTTTTGCTTTGTGATGCATGCTTTTTTGGAATGAGCCTGATTTCCAGTTAAAGAATTTTAATGTTTTTAAATACCAGCAATCCATTGAAAGTGCAATTGACAAAAACATGAGATTTATAACAGCTAAAATTTACAGAATTATGGCAAAAATATTTTGAGCCCTCTTCAAAGCTTGACAGCTATTCTTTTCCTCGCTTGCTTTCTCTGTACCATCTCCATGGAGACCGTAGCTTCATATAAAGGCACAGGGTCCACCAATTGCGGCCTGCGGGGAGACAACGGTCAAATTCACACAACAAAGCTGATTTCACACTTTTTCTCTGCATTACAAACACGGCCCACATACATTCAGTTTTAAGTTCATAATTTGTGTAATTTCTCCTGTACAAACACATAATCTGTTTCTCCTTTCACACACTTGTTTATTCCTCATTCTCACCTGAAGGTCCCTGTGCAGAGTTTATCCATCACATCTTTCAGGATATCTGAGAGAGAGAGCAGACTAAAGGCGAATAACCCAGTTACAAACAGGAAACCATGTGTCCTTTATGTTGTTGACAAGGTTGTTCCAGTAGCCTAAGGACACTGGGAGAAAACCCTCAGGTCTCAAATACATCAAACTGTCATGGACTAGCCATATGCACACTCCGGAACCCAATGACCTCTTTGCAAAATATAGCGATTTCAGAAAAATGGCTCTGATACCATCTAGTCATATCTCCCTTCTTCATTCCACTGGAGAGTAAAGCTGTGTTTTGTGTAAAGAATAAGGATCAGCTTATCAGAGCCGTTTTCATGGGGTTATATTAAAGGGGTCATATGATGCTTTTTTAAAGATCATTATTTTGTGTATTTGGTGTAACAGAATATGTTGACATGCTTTAATGTTCAAAAAACAAATTTTTAATGTACATTATTGTAGCATGGAAAGTAATATACGAAAGAAAACATATCTATAAGACACTTTAGATAAAAGCATCTGCCAAATACATAAATGTAAACGAAACTAGATTGAGCTGGAAACTTTGAGTAATTAATATTTTAAGGCCAATAAACAAAGCCGAGGGCTGAATGCTGACCAATCAGAAGGCAGTTAAAGATTAATGAAATTTGTAGTAAAAGATACGAAGATATCGGCCCTGCTTGGCCCGGGATGTTGTCCACACCTCGTCGTTAAGGAATGAGAGCGATGCTGCCTTCAGGAAGAGAATGTGGCTGTCAGGAGGGTCCAGCTTTGAAAAGAGGATAAAATTGATTGTATTAAATGTATAATGTAAAAATGTAAAAATCAATGCTGCTAGTCAATATTTGATGTATAAAATGAAGACCCGTATAATGCTGATTGCTTAAGTATATGTGTTTTGAAGGAGCTGCTAACCTGTAAGTGTTGTTCTGTGGTGACCCAGTGACCTCCAACTGAAAGAAGGGTAAGGAGGTCATGTTTATGTGGGCAATGCCTCTGTGCTTCTGGCTCCTCCTCATAGAGTCTCACTGTTCAAAAAAAGGCTCAAAATCATAGACTGCTGATTGAAAATGAACATGTACACTGCCGTTCGTGCAAATTTTTTGAAATAAGAATAATAGATTTATTCAGCAAGGTCTTTAGTTTTATGGCAGTATAAGACTTTTGCATTGTTACAAAAAAAAAAAATCAAATAAGTGCTGCACTTTGGATCTTTCTATTCATCAAAGAATCCTGAAAAAAAAATCTATCATGGTTTCCACAAAAATATTAATCAGCACAACTGTTTTTAACAAAATAAGTAGAAATGTTTCTTCAAATCAGCATATTAAAATTATATCTGAAGGATCATGTGACACTGAAGATTGGAGTAATGGCTGCTGAAAATTCAGCTTTGTCATCACAGGAATGAATTACATATTAAAATAGAAATACAAATTAAAATAATATTTCACATTATTACTGTTTTTACTGTAGTTTGATCAAATAAATGCAGCATTGGCGAACATAAGAGACTTAGTTCAAAAACATTACAAATCTTACCAACCCCAAACGTTTTGAACAGAATATGTATTCCCAGCATTTATATAATAAATTACATCTTGCAGCACAACTGCTTGTTGGACAGAAGGTAAGTAATAATGTAATTAATTAAAAGCACATATGAGAAGACTATGTTGAAATAGTTACAAATGTTATGTAAAGTGGTGGTAAACCTCCTGAATCAATGATGATGTCCACTCCAAGACCTCCAGTTTCTTCAAGGCACGAGTCCACCAAATCCTGCTTAGAGTCCCACACTCTGATCACTCGAGCTGAGGGAAGAGATACACTTAAGTACCGATGCTTACAAAAAATCGAATTAACATTGATTAAGCATTTCAAGCTGATGTATTTTGTATTTGTATTTATTTGATTTGAGGCTTATGAGAATACGACGAAGGAATACTTATAGAAGACATTGCTGCCATATATAACTTACCCAAAAGTGATTCCTGCACACCTTGAGAAAGTGCAAGTGGCACAAGGAAGAAAGATGATGAAAACGAAAGTCAAAAGGCAAAGAAAGACAAAAAGATGCTTAAGGGAGAAGAGAAAAGGAAAGACAAATATCTAGGACAAATGAAATCAGTTTTGATTTCCAGAGGAAAGGATGGGTTAGAAACTGGCAACGATCTCGGCCACAATCCAGACTTAAGTATTTCTACATTTGATTAGACTTGAATAGATTTTAGACTTCACAGTACATAAAATGATACGAGTGTGATGCTTTTCATATGCTCAGGAAATCCACATCAAGTACCGTAAATATGAGAGGTAAACTTGAAGAGCTAACAACTGAAGTTTAAAAGAGATTTGCTCCATTTGAATTGCCATTTCAGTTTGTCTGGCAACTCATGCCAAGTGTTTCATAAATCTACACTTTCAGTGAAAGCGCCAAGTCAAACTAAGCTTGAACTTTCTAAACTGACACTTCATGTGGAAAATATCTTCGCTGTCGGTCCTCTCTCTCCACAATGCTTCATTTCAGTACCCACCCACACTCGGCCGGAGCTCTTCCAAAAACGTCTGGTCCTCCGGAGATGATGCTGTAGCCAGGACTTTCACACCGTGATAGTGGGCGAGCTGAATGGCCAGAACTCCAAAGGGCTGCATGCACACAAAACAGGAAGTGCATGATAATGATTTGAGATTTCGAATGCAGGGAGCCAAATAATGCTTGTAGAAGTGCTGTGTTGATTCTAACATGAGAAGACAACTAAATAATAACAAAAATCCACTTTCAAAATAACAGAATGACAAAATTGGCCAGTTTTAACATATATATGCTATCATTCAAAATTATTTTTGAAAGCTATTAATACTTTTATTCAGCAGGGATACATTAAATTGATCATAAGTGACGATAAAGATTTTCTTCTATTTCTTTTCAACTTTCTTTCATTTGTTAAAAAACCTGAGAAAAAAAAACATATCACAGTTTCCACATAAATATGAAGCAGCACAACTGTTTTCAACATTGATAATCAGAAATGTTTCTTGAGCAGCAAATCAGTATATCAGAATGATTTCTGAAGGATCATGTTTCAGAAGATGCTGAAAATTCAGCTTTGCATCACAGGAATAAATTACATTTTATATTTATATTAAAATCCAAAACAGTTGTAATAATATTTCACAATATTACTGTTTTTACTGTACATTTCTGTAATAGTTTCTGTAATATTTTCTAAAAAGAAAAATAAATGCAACCTCGGTGAGCAACTAAAACATTTATTTAAAAAATAATAATACATTAAAAAAATCTTGCCGACCCCAAACCTGAACAGTAGGGTATATGCTAATAGGACGCATCAGAAAAGTGTTGACCTCTGCACAGATACCTACACCAGCCCCATCCAGCACCAGTACAGTCTGACCCGCAGCCATCCGAGCCAGAGTGTGGAGAGCAGTGTAAGCCCTGAGACCATCTTTAATTACTGCTGCTGCTTCAACCCAGCTCACTTTCTCAGGCTTCTGAACTGTTATTAAAACATAAGCATATGAGAAATCAAAAGTAGTCGGTAGGACTATTGTCAATAATGTAATGCGAGCAATACCTAAATTATATTCATCAGTAACCACGATGGAGCAAAGGCCAGATTGTTCAGCATCCAATGGAAGAATCCCTGAGAAGACATGCAAATGATTATTTGATTATACACGTATAAAGCAGACTCTTGATAAAAATGAGAGTCTAATAAAGTTCTTACCAACAACCTCATCATCTGGCTGGAAAAAGGTAACTTTGGGTCCAACTGGAGAAGGATATGCATCACATCAGATTTATCAGTCAAACTGATTTGATTAGATTTGAAATGGTAATGGTGTCAAATATACAACACGCCATGTAAACCTTGAAGAACAACCCCAGCGATCTCCCTTCCAACTGGGACATGTTCTTTCTCAAACTTGAGGTCCTCGTACAGCTGAAAAACAGATTAAGATGAATGCAAATATTATGTATAAAAACAAAACGCTGTTTGAGAAATAATGTCCATCATGTATTATAAACATGCAGTTCTGCAGGTCATTCGCATCAAATCGCCAGACGTTGTTCGCCATCTTGTTGACAATTATATTACCTTAAAATCAACTGGACTTAGTGCACAGCTTTTCACTTGAACTTTGACCTGATGGCTGCCAAGGTTAGTGGGTACATTCTGTGACCGGAAACCAAGGACATCATGCAATTAGAAATAGCTTATTGCAGATTTCTTCAGGAAACTGTGGATATGTAAATGCATGCAACAGAAAACGTAATGGCATAATCATGCACTCTTACTGTCTCCTGTAGGACAAACTTCACATCACCCTGGTCTCCTGGTTTGCAGTAAAGTCCCTTCATGGCAATTTTAGCTGTTCTGCAATCAGACAGATCAATACCCAATGAACGATTAACACAAGCAACAGCAACAAGCTGAATGAAATACTCTATTAACACCATCATTGTAATAATATGCAATACAGAACAATCTCTAAAGAAATTCACGTCATTTATTGTTTGCACTTAAACTGTGCAAGTGAAACAATAAGATCCCAATCATGCAGAATACACCATTGCATTCTAGCTGAGCTAACGTTACTTGTTTTCCGTTGCAATAGCCCTATCGCGTTTCTCTGTTTAAAACATCAAGATCGGTGATATAATATCTTCTTCTGTTACGCTATGTAATATTTTTTTGCATGTAAGAGTATTACAGGACCTACCAACATGTAGTTGACCGCGGTAGTGTTTTGCTCATTTCCTGCACGTGACTGTAGAAATAAAACGCAAAGAAGGGAAACGAGAAGAGGGATGTTTTTCTGGAACATTTGTTTTCCAGAGATTCTTTGGAAAAAAGCTTGGCTTCTTCCCTTTCGGTTTTGTATAGCTAACAAACTTCGGGAAATACATCTGAAAGTACTTCATAGTATTTATGTTAGTAACTATACTTTAGCAAAATGTATGGATATTGATGAAAAATGTTCATTTTGTTCAGATCAGCCAGAAAGAATTCTACATCTTTTTTTTTTTTTTAATGTTACCGTTCCAAAAAATTCTGGGAAGATGTATCTATATATATTCAACATAAATCTGGTTATAATTAATATAATATCTTATATTTTGAATGAAAAAAATGCATGTGTCAATTTTATGATGAATCTAATGATTTTATTTGGTCAATTTCATATTCATAAAAGTAAAAGAAATAGTTCTAAACCCTGTTTGAAGGTCTTTATGACTGATTTTCATTTGTATTTTGAGTCTCTCAAATGTATTGATAACAAAAAATGTAGAGATATTATTCGCTAAAGAGTTGAAGTTACTTGAAAATTGAACGGGTATATGCTGTCTTTTT
>NW_015505518.1:1324563-1340907 GCF_001515645.1 Sinocyclocheilus grahami | reverse complement strand
TGATAAAAATGAGAGTCTAATAAAGTTCTTACCAACAACCTCATCATCTGGCTGGAAAAAGGTAACTTTGGGTCCAACTGGAGAAGGATATGCATCACATCAGATTTATCAGTCAAACTGATTTGATTAGATTTGAAATGGTAATGGTGTCAAATATACAACACGCCATGTAAACCTTGAAGAACAACCCCAGCAATCTCCCTTCCAACTGGGACATGTTCTTTCTCAAGCTTGAGGTCCTCATACAGCTGAAAAACAGATCATGAATGCAAATATTCTGTATGAAAGTAAAACACAGTTTGTGAAATAAGGGTGATCTTTGCCTACATAATGTCCATATGAGACACATGCTTTGAGATTTGCTATTATATACCCAGTTGCTTTTCTGCAGGTCATTCACATCAAATCACCAGATGTTGACAATTAAATTACCTTAAAATCAACTGGACTTAGTGCACAGCTTTTCACTTGAACTTTGACCTGATGGTCGCCAATGTTAGTGGGTACATTCTGTGAAAGAAAACAGCAGACATCATGCATTTAGTACGAATTGATCATTGCAGATTTCTCCAGGAAACTGTGGCTATGTAAATGCATGCAACAGAAAATGCAAAAGCCTGATCATGCACTCTCACCGTCTCCTGTGAGACAAACTTCACATCACCCTGGTCTCCTGGTTTGCAGTAAAGTCCCTTCATGGCAATTTTAGCTGTTCTGCAATCAGACAGATCAATACCCAATGAACGATTAACACAAGCAACAGCAACAAGCTGAATGAAATACTCTATTAACACCATCATTGTAATAATATGCAATACAGAACAATCTCTAAAGAAATTCACGTCATTTATTGTTTGCACTTAAACTGTGCAAGTGAAACAATAAGATCCCAATCATGCAGAATACACCATTGCATTCTAGCTGAGCTAACGTTACTTGTTTTCCGTTGCAATAGCCCTATCGCGTTTCTCTGTTTAAAACATCAAGATCGGTGATATAATATCTTCTTCTGTTACGCTATGTAATATTTTTTTGCATGTAAGAGTATTACAGGACCTACCAACATGTAGTTGACCGCGGTAGTGTTTTGCTCATTTCCTGCACGTGACTGTAGAAATAAAACGCAAAGAAGGGAAACGAGAAGAGGGATGTTTTTCTGGAACATTTGTTTTCCAGAGATTCTTTGGAAAAAAGCTTGGCTTCTTCCCTTTCGGTTTTGTATAGCTAACAAACTTCGGGAAATACATCTGAAAGTACTTCATAGTATTTATGTTAGTAACTATACTTTAGCAAAATGTATGGATATTGATGAAAAATGTTCATTTTGTTCAGATCAGCCAGAAAGAATTCTACATCTTTTTTTTTTTTTTAATGTTACCGTTCCAAAAAATTCTGGGAAGATGTATCTATATATATTCAACATAAATCTGGTTATAATTAATATAATATCTTATATTTTGAATGAAAAAAATGCATGTGTCAATTTTATGATGAATCTAATGATTTTATTTGGTCAATTTCATATTCATAAAAGTAAAAGAAATAGTTCTAAACCCTGTTTGAAGGTCTTTATGACTGATTTTCATTTGTATTTTGAGTCTCTCAAATGTATTGATAACAAAAAATGTAGAGATATTATTCGCTAAAGAGTTGAAGTTACTTGAAAATTGAACGGGTATATGCTGTCTTTTTCTTTTCTTTTTTCTTTAAGTATTATTGATTTTTTTTCTCTCTCTCTCTATGTAATGTAAACCCATTCCTTTAATTGTGTTATCTTTTTGGATGTCTTGTTAAAGTTGTAAATGTTGCATGTTATGTCTTTAATGTCTAATAAAAATAATAAAATAAAATAATTAATTAAAAAAAGAACATCTCACAGTACAATCCGTTTACTATTAGTACTACAGTACTAATTTACTTTAATAACTGAACTGTAGAAATATTACAAATAAAAATACTAAAAATATGTGTTCTACTTGATTGTATGTGTGGAAATGTGTTTCTTATTTCCATTGCACTAATCATAAATATAAATCTACAAATGGTCTAACTGCATCTAAATGCATGTAAAATATAATAATAAAAAAAATGTGTAAAGACATTAAAAATACATGAAACTACTGATTTCCTACTAGTGAATGATTTGTTGTGGGCCGCTTTGCGCCCCCTGTCGGTAGTCAACACGGATGCCTGAATAACGTTCGCACGTTTCAATTTTCGCCTTTTTACTTCACTACCAGCGAAGCTGCAACGGAGGAGACGAGGAGCCAGAAGGAGCAACGAAACAAGCCTGGAATTTACCTCGCACATTAAAAAAAAAAAGGAAAGAAGAGTCCTCCGTCTGTCATCCCATGCTCCTGTAGTGTATTCCCTCACAGAGTGTTGGAGATATCATGGAAACTGAATGATGAGGTAAGAGTGTTTGGGTCTCGGGCCGATTGTCCTTTTTTGACAGTGACTGCGGCCGCTGCTCGAGCGACTAATTTCGGGGAGCGCTTCGTGCCAATTTACCAGTATAACTTACTCGCTCTCGCCAGGCAACTGTCATTTCAACGGTCTTTTCGGCTCGGAAAACTGGAATAACATCCTCCTCTAGTCTTTTATTCGTAAAGGGAGGCCTCTGTAAGCTCTCATTCCACGCAGAGATTGCAGCTAAAGCTCAGCTCTGATTTACTGGTTTAGTTAGCACTCCGGCTAACGGTTGCTGGTGTGTTATTATCAGCTCGAAAACTGGATTTCTGTGACAAAACTCACGGATACAGAGGACTATTTGGACCTTGAGAGTGCTGAGGTAATGTGTGTTACATGTAGGGTGTAGTAACCGTGAGTTAGCCAGCTGTGAGATGGGGTGCAGATGAAGATACCCTGATGGGGGCTTTTTTTTTTTTTACCAGCTTCTCCAGCTCATCTCCACACATGGCTGCAGGTCTTTACATAAGGATTTTCACATGCGTATCTATGCCTTCCTTTTCTTCTCCAGTGCAGTCAATACACATGTGTGCGCATGCTGGCCTGGAGAAACAGAGGTTATTATCCTGTGATTATGTCTGAAGGAAGGTGATTAAGGCTCAGATCCTGTAGTGCAGTCTGGCTGTGGATTTGGGTTGCTAAAGCCACTATCATGTGTAGTATGTAAACACTGTCAGATTGGAAGGTGGTTTACCAGATCTTATGAGCAATGCAGCTGGAGCCATTTGGCCTGGGTCAGCCTGGTCGTAAACCTGGGTCTGTCCTGGTTTATAGAGGCACTCTTGATCACAAGACTAAAGCGGAAAACCTGCTTTGGCAGCCGTACTGAGAAATGCTTCAAAAATGGGACCTCACAAACTGATATAAGATCAGGTCTTTGGTTGCTAGGATGTACCAAAATATTCTAAGATTGAGGCATCCGAATGGAAAAGTTGAACGCAAATTGATCTATATATCAATCATTATTCTGATTATTGAAGATGTGTTTCTATAAATGACTGTTTAAATGCATAATAACATTCAGATATTAATGAAAAGTTGGTTACATTGTGATTTTATAAGTATAAACATTAACCTGGCTGTTATGGTCACATAAAGCGGATACTCTAGTTTCTAGAAATCTAAATGAGAAAGCTGACTTATATGTGTATTAAACGGAATTTTCTGGACATTCAGAATACCCACCACCCACAGTAAATCTGGGTAATAGTGAGTGATATTTTATTTTACTAACTTTTACTTATTTTTTACAAACATTTGCTATTATTTTACATAAGTCTTAAAGGGGTCATATGATGCTTTTTTAAAGATCATTATTTTGTGTATTTGGTGTAACAGAATATGTTGACATGCTTTAATGTTCAAATACTTTAAAACACGTTCAAGTATTTTACAAATACTGTACGTTATTGTAGGTCCTCTATGCCCCGCCTCTCTCAAACGCTTCGTTTTCTACAAAGTCCCTCCTTCCGACAAGCGCAGTCTGCTCTGATTGGCCAGCTGACCCAGTGCATTGTGATTGGCCGACAGATGAATGAGAATTAATGGGTTGATTAAAGGTTAGATTACTGTTCACAATAACCGATTCAGCATAAAAAGTAAAGAGCTTCTTCGTTATTTCCATTATTTCCACCCCTACATAGGATGGATGGATGATCACGCTGTGACGTATCAATCTTCTTTTAGTCACACTTATTCATGTCATATGAATTTGTTCACCAGACTTGACCTTTGCAACACGACGAACGCTTTCGTTTCCGGTCTCCAACATCTGCATGCTTATAAATGGAAAAGTGTTGTTTGGTTGCCCCATTAGTTTGTTCCTATTACATTTATACAGGAATATTCCAATGGCTGTCGAGCATTTAAATGTCTTTTTAGAATGACAATTTAATCAGAAAATGGCCTTTAATCTGAAAGTAATGTTCACGTAAACGTTGTGGTGCTTACAGCCTTGTTTAGATGAGGATGATAGAACATTTGAAAACCTCTGTTTTAAGTGCAGGCTCAAGAGGAGCTTATTGTTAGGCCGTTCAGTTCATGAGTCATTAGAGGCTGTTTTTTGCAACCTCAAGTTTATCTGGCAACTTTCTCTCTTCCATCCATAGATCCACCATTCTCTATTCCCCATCCCCCACAGGTGTACAGCAGAGATTTAGTCTGGGGTGCTAGATAAAAGAGATCCGCAATCCACTGTGCACTGCTCAGACTCGGCAGGTCGGATGATAGGCCAGCTATGTGTGTGTGGGGCTGGTCTTTTTTTGTTCGCTGATATGCGCGCTGCCCTTTTGCCACTCACTTTGAAATCTGTTTCTCTTTGTACGACCGTTGGCTCAGAAGAAGCTTTTTGTCTAGATAATTAGGTTAACGGGAAGAGAGAGGGACCCTCAATCTCTCACCCCAGTGGTCTGTTTCAGTAGGCATGAATAATTTTAGTCATTCCTCCCTGCTTTGTGCTAAACAAATTGTGAATGGTGAGCTTTAAGTGTATTTGCTTTGGTGCTGGAGTGTAAAGCCCCGTTCACACCAAGAACGATAACTATAAAGATAACGATATTATCGTCCACACCAGCAAACGATATCGTCTGTTTATATTCTAAGCGCACGCGCATCTGCCGCTTTAAATTCTTGAGCTCGTTATAGCAGGATGGATTCTGATTGGCTGTCAGTGTTTTATCGTTCATCATCAGCTGGAAAAAAATCGTTTTGAAAGTGATCACAACGATATCGTTCCTCTGTATCGTTATCGTTATAGTTGTAGTGTGAACTATGCTATTCTTTAATATTAAGAACGATTTTTAGAACTATATCTTTATCGTTATCGTTATAGTTATCGTGCTTGGTGTGAACGGGCCTTAAGGCTTGAGTTTATAGCTTGTGTATGCACACACATGTCTAAAGTGTAATCTCAACTATATATGATTACTGTCCAATGAACTGTAACCCACCCACATTATAGTCACATTGAGTTATTTGTATGCTGAAATCTTACCAGACGGGTAAGATTTCAGTTGGACTGAAGGGATAGTTCACACAAATATGAAAATTCTGTCATCATTTACTCACCCGCCACTTGTTTCAAACCTTCTTTTGAACACAGAAGATATTTTAAAGAATGTTTGACCATTGACTTCCATGGTTTTTTTTGTTTCATACTATGGAAGTCAGTGGCTACCATCAGCTATTTGGTTACCAATATTTTTCACGGCATAAGGATAAGGTCACAACCTGATAGGACAGCTTTTATGATGTATATTTTATGAACTTCCTGAACATCAAAAACAATGCTGTGTGCTGGGCTAAATGCGCTCATTGAATGCGTGTACATATGGTGGTATTTTTACTAGCTCATAACTCACAAAGAGCTTATAAAATATGTAAATGCATCAAAACGGTGGCAGGAATTCCTCTGTTGCAAACAGAAATCTGCTGCAAGGAGATGGCGTTTCCAACACCTATTATCAACCTTTTTGCTGCTTTATTAAAGCTAAGTATTATGTAGCGTATTATTTACAGTATATTGATTAGCCATGAATCTTTAGTCTGGCTATGTAGTGTCTGTGTGTGTGTGTGGGTGTGTGTGTGTGGCCTTTTGCAGGGAGCAGGTAAGTACAACAATACAGGCCCTCTTCCGGAAGCTGTTGAATTTAGTCTCATGAGTGATTCTCTCTTTATCGCCTGTTCCAGGCTCAGATTCTGCTCAGACAAAACCGGTAAAATCTATTGAAGATGTGCTATCCGCTCTCACTGTTACAGCTGAGCTGTTCTGCCTACCTCAGCTGCAGAGAAAGCACTTCTGCTTCCATGTTTATGGCCTTTCCTAAATGCTTCAAGATGGAACTGAACAAATGAGCCGATATCAGGTTTTGGACTGAGTTTTGTTTCTGTTTAAGGGAACAGGTTGCGATACTGAATCTTTAACGAGCCAAGCAATGTGAAACTGCTTCAGCGTGTTTTGAAAGATCAGTGAGGATGATTTTCTATCAGTGATGATGAAAGCTCAGGTTTGCGTTTCATTTTAAGCTAGATTCCTCTGCATGTTTCTGGACTGCATTAATTATGGGTGGGGTGCAGAATGTCTGTGTTTTGTTGAGTGGTGAATGGAACAGTTGACGGTGTCAGTGGAACCATAAGCATCTCTGAATATCATTTTGAATGCTGTACAACAGTAGAGAGATTGACTCCCACATCTCTTTTGGTCTTGTCCTTGAAGGAAACCAGCAGCTTTGCAGTGGTTTGTGTATGCTCTTTTTTTTTTTTTTTTTTAGTACCGTATCAGGTATTGATGTTAATGTGGTTGAAACTGTATTCATTCTATGACCGTTCAGGCTCAAATGACTGCTTGTGCAGTGAAAGTGACCTGTGGGTAGAAGTTCAAGCGCGCTGTTTACTCTCTGCTTATGTTTTGCAGTCAAAGCCGAACATGGTCCAGGAAAGACTTTTGTGCTTTTGTGAGGAATGCAAACGTGTGTGTGTGGGTGCGTTTGGCTGAGTTGAACCCCAAGGCTTTTTGAAAGGAATGCAGACAGGAGTGTGAGTGTGATGTTCACACTGTTCATTCTTGCACTCTGTTTGGCCGTGGGCTCTTGCATCACCTGATTATGAATCCACAGCTGGATGTATTTGAGTGTGTCTGTGTTTGCACATGGTTTTTCACAGTGTCTGTGTGGGGTGAAGTTCAGTGAGGGAGGGAGACTAATCCTGGTTCTGATTCTGGTATTGATTGATCAATGGTTGAAAAGTTGATCACCTAACACACTCCAGATATTTATCATAATAAGTATTGATATTTTTTTATATCATTCAAAAAATTTTCATTTTATTAATATTTTACATTATTGAAGAATAACATTTAAAATTAGTCTAGGATCAATATGTCTAGATTAGGGATGTGCGAGACTTGTAACTGCTGCTGCTTGTCAAAATAAAAAGGAAATACAAGTCATTTGCATTAAAAAAAAAAATATATATATTTTTAAAAGTGTGTATCTGGAGCAGAAAACAAAATCATTTTACATCAGAGCTTGCAGGTCTGCATGATCCTTGCATGCACCGAAATGAAATATTTATTGAAACGTCGAAAATGAAATTTAAGTTTTCATTTAGCCAAAAACTGATTCAATTTGGGTAATTAGGTAATTTAACTTTGTGCTACTCAGGGTATTGAGTTCTCAGGTGATAAATTAAACCAGTCGTAGTTCTAGAATAAATTAAACCAGTTCGTAGAAGTCCTTCAGCAATGACCTGCCTCAAATTTGACATATTTCTGCTCTAGCATAATTTTTGGTATGTCCACAGTGTTTGCATGTTTACAAAAGAAATGCTGATGCTGACAAAACTTGTCATTGGAGAAGTGATTGTGGCCTTCCGAAACTATTTTGGCTGAAAAAAATATACATTTGTGGATCACTGCTCAGACATCCTTTTTGTTGTATTCCGTCTTGTTAACACTAATTATTGAAGATAGCAGAAGTGTAATTAATCAATGAGTATGGAAAAATTCCTCACCCAGACTCGTCTCACCTAGTGACAGCATTCCTGTTGTATGACATCACCTCTGTTTGCCCCACCCTTTCTCGGGAATGTCTTGATTCAGTGGGCCGGATTTGGATCTGGATCAGTGAGGAAGGTGGTCACGAATAAGAGTAAAGCTCAGCTCGTCTGAGACGTGCAGATCTTCTGAAAGCACTTGTTTGTTTGTGTTTCTAGTGTGTTCTGCAGAACATTTCCCTTTCCTGGTCTTTCATTCAGAACGGCTGTGTTTGAGAGCATTGTCCCGGGGAAAAGCTTAATTAGAATCAGAAAAAGAGTGACAGGAAAAAGTAGGTCAGATGCTCAAAGACACACACACACATATACACATACGGTCATTAGCAGGACCGTGACAAGGGCCGGTTCTACTGTGTGACAGTGTCACTAGCACTGCAGTGTTTGACACTGCGCTCTGACAGTGAGAGAGAGCGTGTGAGTCACCAGTGTCCTGTTTAATCAGGGGAACTGGATGTTTTCAGTATTGAGTCAAGCTCTCTGTGAAGGGCTTAGTCCTCCATCTTGAGAAATACCCCACTGCTTCAGATTAGACCTCAGACAGTACAAACACACCCTGGAGCCAGTGCTATTCAGACATAATGAATTTCTGCAAATAGTAGCTATGTTCATAGTAAAACAAGAACAATTTCACTGTATAGAAATTGCTCCACAAATGGTATAGCTTACGAAACCCTGCTTAAAATCCTGCAGATTAATACTTTGTATAGTAGTATGTTTTAGTGCAAACTCTAAAAGTTCTGTTTAGTGGTCAACCGATATATCGCCAATGCCGATATATTGGCCGATATCTGCCATTTTTCAAATATCGGCATCGGCCAATAAGTTTTTCTGTTTGGCCGATGTGTTCGAGGCGGGACTTTTATTTTGACGGCGCCGAGAACGGCTGCAGCAGCGCCTGAGCACACAGTGCTCACATTCTCCCTCTTGTTCGCTGTTGTCATTCAGTTCTGTCTAATATGGATAGAAGTCGATCTAATAATCAGATAGAACTGTTAAACAAAGGAATTAAAATGTATACAAAAAAGTAATATAACGATTGCTTTAATATTACTAAAGTCAAACATTAAAATACTTTCTCGGTTGCCGTCAGTGTTCCGCAAATACGCATTTATATAATTTAAACAAATCTTTGAATGACTAATGAACATTTAATTTCACAAACCTTGCAGACTTAGTCGAATCTAGTTCAGATCTTGTGAAGTGTGCATGTGACCTGCATGATCACGTGTTCTGTGACGGTCGGTCCTATGGTCCGTGCGAATTGAATACAGACAGGAGGAGAATTCAGCTTCACTGGAGACGCACGATCGACAAACTTTAAACTCGTGACTGATTTCAAATTATGCATTTGCCCATTCATTTTCACTGTGTGCTGTATGTAAAATGAGTGTTACCTTGGCTTTATTTGAAAAAAAAAATATTTCCAATGCACACACACTTCCCAGAATACTGAGTGCCCTGTTGGTTACAGTGTTTACTTCCTTTTTAATTATATTTTTATTAAATATTTATTTATTTGTGAAAAATACTTTGTCTTCTAGAGTATAAGTATGTTTATTTTACACGTTTATTTTTTAATCCATTTTCAAATTATTTAAGTTCTTAAATATGAATTAAAATAAATAAAATTATATCAGCCACCCTGCTTTCCAAGATATCGGCATCGGTATCGGCTGTCAAAAAACCCATATCGGTCGACCACTAGTTTTGTTGATGAAACATGAAAGTGCTTCACATTCAAATGTCAGATGTATGAAGTGGAAAATGAAGCATATTTTTGCATCAGCATTTTTCAAAGTCTGCAGGCGGGGCAATGTGATCGGGTGGTCAGAGTGATGCAACGTGAGTGTGAAATATCAGAATTTCCTCACACCTTTAGTTTCTGCACTGCTCTCTGCCAGCACTTCAGAAGAACAGACACCAAAACCATATCTGTTTTCATCACGTTTTATTTCCAGTATGTTGTAAAGTAGTCTATTTTTTCCATTAAATAAATTGCTACTACCAATATCATCTCACGCCTTTAGTATTATATTTTCATTTCTTCTCTTGAATTGTTTCTGACTCCTGCCTTGCTTGCCTTCAGCATTTTCAAGTCAACATGAAATGGAATATGTAATCATCTTTTCTTCCCTATTGTGACATATATCTGAGTGAAAAAAATGTAGGATGGGATGATTTTGTTTAATCAGGAATTGATTGGATCGTTGAATCATTGACATTTACCAATTTTGCTGTGATGTCGCTTTGCACACATCATCAGAGTCACAGAAGGAATGTAATCAGAGGGAGGGGAAGTTCTTTTGATGTAGGGGTGGGTGATATGGCAAAAATATTTTTTTTTTTCAGGAAAATCACGATTCACAATTTTATCACAAATCTTTGCCATGTTGGTTTTACTATTTTGCAAGTTGTCTGAGCAGTACAGCCAAACTAATTTACGTACAGTATTTTAAAAACAAAGCCATACATTTTGACTGAACTTTAAAATTTGTGTTTTAATTGTAAAAACCTTTCAGTTTGTGCTGTGATTGGACCCTGTGGAGACAGAGCAGTGAATTTCATTATGCAGGAACGGAAAGAAAGAAAAGGGTGGAGGAAGAGTGGGGGTGAGACTGAGAAAGAGAACAGACTGGCACTGATTAAAATACTTTGGTCAAGGTGCCCCCTGGGTGTCTCTGCTGGAGAGAGAGAGCGAGAGAGCGAGAGAGAGTGTGTGTGTGTGTGTGTGTGTGTGAATTCTCGCAGTGCGTTTACACAGCTGGGAGATAACTAGTCCCAGACTGAGACCTTTAGATAGTTACTTTGTCAGTGTTTTGTTTCCAAGTGTGTTACTGAGGTTAATTTCAGGCTTACTGTAACTGAGAACTACAACAAACTCTCGCACAAAAAGTATTCTCGTAGCTTCATAAAATTACGGTTGAACCAGTGATGTCACATGGACTATTTTAACGATGTCCTTGACCTTTATGACCTTTCTGGGCCATAAAACTTTTCAGTTGCATTGCTGTTTATGCAGGGTCAGGAAGCTCTCGGATTTCATCAAAAATATCTTAATTTGTGTTCCAAAGATGAGCGAAGGTCTTATGTGTTTGGAAAGACATGAGGTTGAGTAATTAATGACAGAATTTTTGGGTGAACTATCCCTTTAAGCAGACTAAATGTTTGGAAAAGTCGGGCGTAGATCACCTGAGAGAACTCTGTTATTTTCACCTGTAAGATTGAGTTGAATTCAATTCACAATTGACAAAATCAAGTTCTGCCCTACATTTTTTCTCATAGAAGAAGCCGTTTCTCTCACACTAGAGAAGAAAAATTTGATCACAATTTCTGTTTAATGTCAACTCTAAAGCATTGCTTTACAAAATATTAAAGCTAAAACAAAAGTAAGAAAATGTCAAGATGAGTGTTATCATTAGGTGAACAACTAGTCAAACATCCTTACTATTCCTTATTCAAGTCTGTTTTGTGTGTGCGTTTAAGTGAGAAGGTGGGAGTTTATTTGCAGGGAGTTCCATTTTGTCCTTCCACTCACAGGAAGTTTTCTGCAGGTCAGAAGCGATTCACTTAAATGTCTCTTCCTCTTTGTCCCTGACGAGTAGAGATGGGTACCGAAACCCGGTATTTAATCGGTCCCGGGGCTAAATTATGAAAGATCGATAAGCTCTGACATTAACGGTTCTGCTATCGGTACTGGAGAAATTAATAAAACACACATACATTTATTATTGCTATATATACATTATCTTGCAAATTCTATCTCACCAGAGTCGCCAGCTGTTTTTCAAACATTTGTCTATGATGCATTTTTGCTATTCGCAATTCAGAAGCGAGATCGTGCTCACGCGGAGAAGCTTCAGCATGCGCAACATTAAAGCCCTGTTTAATTATGATAGATCACAGCGCATTCGTTCCTCCCTAAAACCCAAACTTAACGTCAGAATCTGCTCAATCGGTGATTGTTGTAAGATGCCGTCTTTACTGTAATATATAATAAAACGTTGAAAGCACAATCCGCACAAGAGACACTGTTCCTCAGGCTGAAATGTGTGCGTGGGGCGTGCTCCAAAACGGACAAACAAATTACACTTTGAGCTTCGGGCGCATGTCCAATCGATCAAATACACACCAAAATGTCAAAATGGCCGGCTTGGAGAGTATTTACTTAAACACAGTTTATGTCTTAAGTGGAGGAGAACAGTTGGGAGAAAAGCCGATGTGTGTCAATATATTGTCTTAAAGTGACAGACTGGCGCTTGGGCCATCAAAATGCAAATCTGCTCTTAATCTGAATAACCTTATAGCTTTAATAAGCATTAATCTATCAATACATACACTGAAAACTATGCAATGTTCATTTACATTTGTTTACTTTTAGATTTCTTTTGTAGGCTATTACTTACCTGAACAGTAATGTTAGTAGAACTTCATGGAAAAATGACAGCGCTGTTTATTTCATTTCATTTGTATATTTGTTTTATTGTATTTGTCAGTTTGTTTTACTTTGTTTCTTTGTTCATGTTATTACTGTATCTTATCTTATGTATAAAACACAAAAAATACCTGCACACTGGTGCATTTACAAATTGATGTTTTATATTCATTTCATTAAATATTTATTTTACATTTCAGAATATAAAGCAATGTTAATTCAGCTCTTAATTTGTCATATATATATATATTAAACAAAAAGTACCGATAAGAATACCATTAAAGTACCGAATAGATGAGCAGTATTGGTAAGAGTAGTAATACCGTTAAAACCTTAACGATACCCATCCCTACTGACGAGAGTGATTTTGTGTTTCAGGACGATGAACAAGTCATTTATGTTGTTTCTCAGAGGTTGAGTGAGTGAATAAGTGCAAGAATGAACGCTCAAGGTTTCTTTGTGTTGTTTTGCAGGAGTTTGTGGCTGGACAGCAGCTGACGGACTGAACCATGGATCAGTTTCCCTCGCCCTTCGGAGGTGAGTTGATGCTTTCACTGACTGACTTTACGCGTGTGTGTTTGTGTGATAGAGGCTGGGTGAATGTGTATGGAGTGCTGTGTGTGTGTTTGAGAGCGAGAGAGGCAGAGAGAATGAATTCAAGTGAGTCAGTGAATGTCTAAAAGAATCAATGAATAGAAGAGAAACGCCCTCACAGAACTGCTGTCACTTTTGTTCAGCCATTTGCAAGCTTATGTGCATTTCATTTTCTGTTTTCCCTTACAATTTAATGTGGCATATTTATATACAGTGGGATCTAAAAGTCATTAAAATGCTTTGCATTTTCGAATATAATATTTTTATTGTGATATTATCTAGAACTGTAACAATAATCGATAATAATTGATAATCCATAATAAGAATCTAATGCAGTTTAAACGTAATATAATTAGTGCTGTCAAAATTAGCGCATTAACGCATGCAATACATTTTTTCAGTTTAATGGGTTTCAAATATTTAACGCAATTAATGCAGGGGTGGAGTTAGGGTCGGCCACCCCACTCACAACTGCTGCTTCTGTCTCTTTTTTCTTGACAAGAATTGCGTTTATTTAGACCCAGAACATCTTTACAACCACATCAAACAGGAAACTTTTCAGACGCGCATTCCAACTTCACCTCAGCGCCAGGCGCTAGTCAAACGAGCGTGGAAAAGGTACAGGTGACGAGGGAGCTTCAGTAGAACAACAGTGAACTGTGGTCAGATGAGACCTGAACTGGTTCAGAAAAGGTAAAGAGTTGTGAGAAAAATACGATGCGTGTCAGATCCGCGTCATGTTCAGCGGCGGCAGCTCTTAAAGCAGCCAAAATAACCTAATAACCAGCTGCTGTGATGTCTGTTAATCAAAGAACAAAAGAAAAGAGATGACATCAATACATTTTGTAGCTTTAAGTATTCATCTATATTTATTTTAGAATTTAGTTTTTGATAATTTTATTCAATTTCTGTATATTTCCTACACAGGTAGCTAAATATGACATTTATTGTAATGGGCTTATGTCAAGATTGTTTTAAGTTCACTTAAATTAGAAGTCTACTAAATGATCAAATTGATAGCTCTCAATTATACAATAATGTTGAATGGCTAGTCAATGGTTAAATATAAATAGAGACATCAGTAGTATTGGTATCAGTCATTTTATGGTCTTCAGTCATAAAAAAGATGCCATTAAACAAATATTAAAAATATACTGTCTTTGTTGTTTCTACATTAATTTGAAGATTGAATGGGAAATTATTATATTAAAGTATATTTAAAAACTTTAATTAGGGGTGTGCGATATCACGATTTTTGATCGTGTACTATTAAAATGTCTCCACAATCTACTTTTGAAGATATATCGTAGTATTGTGCTACAGTGCACATTCCATCAGTTGCAGTTTTGGCATCTCTGTCTCAACATACTGTACAACGCGACACAATTCACATCAAATGTTAACTCAGCGGTAATTACACTCACAGGACACTGCACTTATTCGCAATCACAAAAGTACATTATTTGCATGTGCTTTAAAGTTAAATGACTAAATCTAAAGTCTAGCCGGTTAAACATTTCATTTCAGTGCGGTTCTGACATTCGCTATTTCTGAGTGTGTACACCTGAAGTGCATGCACACTAAAAAGCCTATCAAACAGTGCCTGATTTCTGGACTAAGTTCTCTTTCACGTCTGACTGCGCTAATACTGTCAAAAACACACAAGGTTTACATATAAACACATTTGGTTAAGTCTAAAGTGAAAGTAAACACTTGAGAAAAAAACTAATGCTTGACTGTACAGGTGCATCTCAATAAATTAGAATGTCGTGGAAAAGTTCATTTATTTCAGTAATTCAACCCAAATTGTGAAACTCGTGTATTAAATAAATTCAATGCACACAGACTGAAGTAGTTTAAGTCTTTGGTTCTTTTAATTGTAGTGATTTTGGCTCACATTTAACAAAAACCCACAAAATCTCAACAAATTAGAATATGGTGACATGCCAATCAGCTAATCAACTCAAAACACCTGCAAAGGTTTCCTGAGCCTTCAAAATGGTCTCTCAGTTTGGTTCTCTATGCTACACAATCATGGGGAAGACTGCTGACCTGACAGTTGTCCAGAAGACAATCATTGATACCCTTCACAAGGAGGGTAAGCCACAAACATTCATTGCCAAAGAAGCTGGCTGTTCACAGAGTGCTGTATCCAAGCATGTTAACAGAAAGTTGAGTGGAAGGAAAAAGTGTGGAAGAAAAAGATGCACAACCAACCGAGAGAACCGCAGCCTTATGAGGATTGTCAAGCAAAATCGATTCAAGAATTTGAGTGAACTTCACAAGGAATGGACTGAGGCTGGGGTCAAGGCATCAAGAGCCACCACACACAGACGTGTCAAGGAATTTGGCTACAGTTGTCATATTCCTCTTGTTAAGCCACTCCTGAACCACAGACAACGTCAGAGGCGTCTTACCTGGGCTAAGGAGAAAAAGAACTGGACTGTTGCCCAGTGGTCCAAAGTCCTCCTTTCAGATGAGAGCAAGTTTTGTATTTAATTTGGAAACCAAGGTCCTAGAGTCTAGAGGAAGGGTGGAGAAGCTCATAGCCCAAGTTGCTTGAAGTCCAGAGTTAAGTTTCCACAGTCTGTGATGATTTGGGGTGCAATGTCATCTGCTGGTGTTGGTCCATTGTGTTTTTTGAAAACCAACGTCACTGCACCCGTTTACCAAGAAATTTTGGAGCACTTCATGCTTCCTTCTGCTGACCAGCTTTTTGAAGATGCTGATTTCATTTTCCAGCAGGATTTGGCACCTGCCCACACTGCCAAAAGCACCAAAAGTTGGTTAAATGACCATGGTGTTGGTGTGCTTGACTGGCCAGCAAACTCACCAGACCTGAACCCCATAGAGAATCTATGGAGTATTGTCAAGAGGAAAATGAGAAACAAGAGACCAAAAAATGCAGATGAGCTGAAGGCCACTGTCAAAGAAACCTGGGCTTCCATACCACCTCAGCAGTGCCACAAACTGATCACCTCCATGCCACGCCGAATTGAGGCAGTAATTAAAGCAAAAGTTTGACTGCGCTAATACTGTCAAAAACACACAAGGTTTACATATAAACACATTTGGTTAAGTCTAAAGTGAAAGTAAACACTTGAGAAAAAAACTAATGCTTGACTGTACAGGTGCATCTCAATAAATTAGAATGTCGTGGAAAAGTTCATTTATTTCAGTAATTCAACCCAAATTGTGAAACTCGTGTATTAAATAAATTCAATGCACACAGACTGAAGTAGTTTAAGTCTTTGGTTCTTTAATTGTGATGATTTTGGCTCACATTTAACAAAAAACCA
>NW_015505518.1:1318965-1323625 GCF_001515645.1 Sinocyclocheilus grahami | reverse complement strand
GTTTTGAGTTGATTAGCTGATTGGCATGTCACCATATTCTAATTTGTTGAGATAGTGAATTGGTGGGTTTTTGTTAAATGTGAGCCAAAATCATCACAATTAAAAGAACCAAAGACTTAAACTACTTCAGTCTGTGTGCATTGAATTTATTTAATACACGAGTTTCACAATTTGAGTTGAATTACTGAAATAAATGAACTTTTCCATGACATTCTAATTTATTGAGATGCACCTGTATATTACATGCGTGCAGGTCTTAAAGTGACAGCAGACTAATAGTACTAAACATGCTGCCGCTTGTCATTAAAGGGATAGTTCACCCAAATATTACAATTTTGTCCCCATTGACTTCGATAGTAGGAAAAAAATACTATTGAAGCCACTGGGGACCAGCAACTTGGTTACCCACGTTCTTCAAAATACCTTTTATGATAAACAGAAGAAAGAAACTCTGGTTTAAATCAACTTGAGAGTGAGTACATGATGACAGAATTTTCATTTTTGGGCAAACTATTCCTTTAATGTTAATAAAACAACAAAACACAAAGAGAAAAGTCACTCACTGCTCTTGACTGAAGAACTTTAATACAGTTGCTTTAATAAGAATCAATGTATAATTTATACAGGGAAGTCTATATAGTGTTTTATTTTTATATCTGTTAATGTAATTTCTTGAATGCTACTGCTAAATACACCCACTGTACCTGAAAAATAAAGCACTGTTTGTTTTATTTGTATATTATGTGTAATTGTTATGTGTATCTTTGTCATTATTTTTTTAAACAAATTTTTATCTTTACCCACTTTGGCCGAATTGTCTGCCATTCTTTTTTTATTTTATATTTTGTCATCTTGTATGGTTTGTTTGACAAAGAACCGTGATAAACTGTTAGGTTAGGTGAGATTAATCGTGATTAATTTCAGAAAACATGTGCAATTAATTAGTAAAAAAATTTTTTTATCAATTGACAGCACTAAATATAACATTTACATCATTCAAATTAACATTTAGTCTGATTTCTTTAATGATTTCTTTAATGGAATTGAATAACTTTTAATTCAGTCATTTTAACCTCTTTTAAAATAGTAAGCATCCAGTTGTTTTTTGTATTAGAATATAATTAGTGCAGTCAAATCAATTAATCACGATTAATCGCATCCAAAATAAAATGTTTATATAATATACTGTATGTGTACTGTATATTTTATGTATATATAAATACACACACACACATTTATGTATTTAAGAAATATTTACATTTACATATATGTATATGTATTCATATTTATATATGATTTATTTTATGCATAAATATAAATATTTATTACATGTATGTGTGTATTTATATATACATATAAATATACACAGTAAACATACAAAAATATACACTGTGCGCACACGTATGTAAACTAAATTTTATTTTGGATGCGATTAATCTCAATCGATTTGACAGCACTAAATATAAGTTATATTTGGATTTTTTTTGCATTTAGTTTCTTTTTAATATATTGTATAGCGCATATATATGAATATGCTATACAATGTATAATATATATTTGGTGTACACAGATAAATTCACTATGTTTGTTTTCATAGCCTTCAAATTGCAAATTGGGCAAGAAGGTGAATAACATTTTTTTAAAATAATGGATTAAAATTTAAGCAGTTTTAAAATGATAATTGTTGAACAATTATTAAAGTTTGGATTTTTTAATCTATCTGATTAATTAGATGATTAATTTGATCAACACAACAGTTTGACTACATATTTCTCGGTGATGTTTTTACGCAATCAAACGTCAGTAAGAGTTGATTTATCTGTAGCTGTGTTCTGTCCGTTTGATAAAAATGTTAGCAGGTTAAAAACATTAAAGTATTATGCTGCTGTTTGTCTGATATCTTCTCTCTCTCTCTGCAGGGGGGTCGGATACATGGGTAATATCTGTGGACGAGAGAGCCAAACATGACCAGCAGTTCCACAGTTTGACGCCCACACCTGCTGGCTTCATCACAGGTAATCACCACTGGTTTTCTTGCTATGAGAAAAGTACAGAACGCTCATTAGTGCTGATGTTTGCTGAAAACTCTTTGGAATTTGATGATGTCTGAAATGCAAGAATAAAACCCTTGAGTTCTGTGCAACTGAAAATGACCACCAGCAGTGCAGTCAGTCGTACTTCTCTGGTAGTCAGACATTTTTAGGCCTATTATTTCTCTGTAGGAATCAAAGACTCAGAGAGATGGAGCAAATTAAGTGAAAACTGAAAAAGAAAAGCAGACACCTCTTTCCCACCATGCTAATAAAAATGCCTTGGATATTCTTCATGACAGTTTATTAAAACCATATCACTTCCTGTTTTCTGCCTGTGAATGGGTGGATATTTACTTGCGTGGCCTTCAGTCAGACTCACATCTGTCTTACTCATACTGTGTACAATAAGAAACACAGTCTGATGAGTGTTATTGTCAGTCTCAGCACCTCCTCCACCGAAACAGACAAACTCTGGCTTTGCCACTGACCCACAGTAAAACCGTCCCACCTTTACATTAGTCAAAAAACAAACATCTAATGCTTGTGTAAACATTTGCTCAATGCAGATGTTTTAGAATTCAGATTCTGATTCCCTGTAAGCATGCAGTGAACGTTTCAGTTGTGAGTTGACAGCATGTTATGTTAATAGAATCACTGAGAAAAATACAGAAGGAAACCGATCAGGGTGTGGCATGTTGATTCCCATGTGATATAGAAAAAGTAATTTCTCTGTTATCTTTGCTGATGCTGTTTGATTCTAATCTTTAGCTGAAGCTTTGGCATGTTGATTCCTGTTATAGAAAGCCATCTTTCTCCCTGGACTCTCTTTACAGACATTTTGCAAGTCTGAAGATGATTCTGGAACTAGCTAAACTTTTCATACATTACATTGAAAGAAATGTTCAAAGTACACAAAAACATTTAATGATCTCACTGTACGATCATAGATAGATGTGAAATTAACCTCCAAAGGGCTAATCAGAATCACAAGACGCAAACAGTAAAACCAGCTTGTCCCAGCTGGACTTTGGACATCTCTTGAAGAGATGGTACTTGTGGGTTTCCTGTTGACCAGTGGATCTGAAAGAGCCTCTTTGTGTCAACTGAAGGACGGCTGAAGCAGTGAGTGGCTCACAGTCAGGCAGGCATGGAGAGGGAGTCTGTTTTTGTCACTGAGGGTATAAAGGCGTTCTGTGTGTGCGCACAGAGGAAGATAGCTACCTTTTATCAAGCTGAAAACTGTTTAGAGGAAGGTGAAAAGGTCGTTAAGTGTTTTTTTTCCTGCTTTTAACATGGCAGAGGCACAAACTCGCATCTCTCATTGCTTTGTGTGTTTTTTGGTAGGTTGTAAAAGGGGCAGTATAGCTTATCTGGTCTGCTGTGGCATTATTAGTTGACACTGGTCTAAGATTGTGGTATAATCAATCATTATAATCAATGTTTAAAAAAAATAGTAAAGAAAAGAAAAACTGTAGTTGGCTGCTTTACATGCATTTTTGTGTTTAGCAGTATAGCTGTCATAACAGAAGGAAATCGGTTTGATTTGTTAGATAGCATATGAACACAATTTCCTTTCTTGCTCAAGCTGTAGCTGGCAGATCACTTGCCCTACAGGCCAGTGTCACTCAAGTGCAGTCACTAAACCCTGTGCATGTTCGTTGACAAGATGGTTTATGTAACTCTTAATTATGTTATCAATGTTTTGCTAGCATACTAAAACAATTACATCATTTTAATGTCATAAAACTCTTTGAACGCCACATTCATTTTGAGTTGTGGGGACATAAACCGTTCTGTTTTGTTTGTATCTATCATACCATGTGTATATTTATACATTTATGCATATTAATTTCCTCCCATTTCTCTCTGTCTTTAGGTGACCAGGCAAGGAATTTCTTTCTGCTGTCAGGTTTACCTGCCCCCATCCTCGCACAGATATGGTACACAATTCCTATAACACATTCAATTATAATCCAGACCACTACTTTCATTTATAATCCAAAATGTGCTTCTGTTCAGTAATTAGTGTACACTGTAAAAAAAATTCCTTTACATTTACAGTAAAAAACTTGCATCTGTTGTTGCCAGAAATTCATTGTAAAAAAAAATACTGATGACAGTGTTTCCAGTATTGCCAGAGGCCTATATATTTGACAACTTATAACCATATATTTCCTTAAAGGGGCATCGGATGCCCATTTTCCACAAGTTGGTATGATTCTTTAGGGTCTTCATGAAATGTTTGTAATATACTTTGTTTAAAATTCCTCAATGGTCATGTAAAACTGCTCTGTTCACAGCAACCCATTTCGGTGCATGTCTCTTTAAATGATAATGAGCTCTACTCACCCCACCCCTCTCTTCCATGGAAGAGGAAAGGCGATTTGCAAATAATCATAAGAAATATAAAGTGTGAGACTTCCTTCTTCTGGAGGTGCAGCTGAATCACGAACAGTGGGTACTGATCAGAGCATGTGAGCGAAGCGCTCCGCTACATTTTCCGCTCTATGGACGTGCGCTCCACTCAGTCGCTCTAACCGCCCAAGCAAGCGCGCCGTTAATATTCCGCTCACGCTCACCGTAAACCAATTCCCGCTCAGATCCCGCTCCGACATAAAATTTCTCTA
>NW_015505518.1:1254400-1318449 GCF_001515645.1 Sinocyclocheilus grahami | reverse complement strand
TTTATTAAATATATTAATCTAACCTTAGCAAACCTACCTAAAATGCAAAAACTGAAAAAAGTGTATTTGATTTTCGTTAACTTTATTTCCGTGAAAATAGCTGCCATTGTTGTGCAATAAAACATTCAAAACAGGCTCATTAAAACACAAGCGCACACACACACACAAGATGAAATGTGCGTAGATCTTTACAAAATACACCTGGATTATAAAGCCTGTGAAAAGCACACACAAGATAAAATGCACTTAAAGAACGCTTGGTTTATGAACTGACGTCAATGAAAGAAACACACTTTCTAGTGTCAAGTTAAAATAGACCATAACTGCGGGGAACTGTGGTCTATTAAAACATCTCTTGATGTTTACTGGATTTTAGAATTTACTTTAAGAAACATTAGCTTGGACAAAGTGTCAGGCTTCAGCATTCGCTGTGCCCGAAAACACTCGCTCAGCGCTGGAAGAACCACTGGGGATGCTGAAGATTTTGCGGGCGACCTTGGCTAGTTGAGGGAGGGATCCAGCACTGGTTTTCCAAAATCCAGCAAATCCAGCACCGGTTTTCCAAAATCCAAGTGGTGTAGGCTGTACTCTGTAGTTCTGTATTTAGGCCTATATACAGCTGTGTGTTATCTTAAGTCTACAGTTTAACTGAGATTATTTAATAACTACGGAGCTCCGAATATAATTCGAATGAACAATTAGTTTCTACGACCTCAGCAGGTTTTATTATTTTTTTTATTAATTTATTATTATTTATTCATTTTAAGCAATAATGATTTTAATAAGTAATTATGAAATATAATAATTTGTTCCACGATTTAGGCCTACTAAACTAGGGAACGAACGAATTAATTTGTGGCAGCTAAGCCTAAACAAGAGAACGAATACTTGATTCCTGGCCATAATTTAGACTAAACAAAAAAATTTATTCTTAATTTGTGGCCATAATTTAGTCCTAGCATAAAAGAGAACTAGCCTATTCTAAATTCGTGGCCGTGATTTTGTCCGCATGATCGGGGCTCCGTACAACCGAATATAACCTTAGCCTACCTGTTTATTCATTTATTATGGTATGTAACTAGCTCACCTTTTGCGGCACCATGTTTGTGTAGCACATCCTCGTGCTTTCTGGCAATGTGCCGCTTCAGATTCCAATATGAATCTTTACTAACTTCAGCAGTCTCCCCGCACTCACTCTCAGTTTCTTCTCCCTGTTCATTCTTAACTTTGATTTTTTTAGGCTTGCAACTTCGTTGAAACAATATCTGAACTCCATAACTGCTCTACTATTCTCGATCTCTACAGATTCTCGATCTCGAACAAGCAGATCACCAAATGGCATTCTGGGTTGAGCGAGGGGCGCTGAGCGTATTGAGCGGGCAGAGCGGAATCTTCAGAAAGGTGCTCTGCGCTCTTAAGGAAATATTACCGCTCCGCTCCGCTCACATGCTCTGGTACTGATCCATCCTTGAGTTTTAACTTTTTCATAAAACCTGCCTTGCATTCTTCCTCGTTCAGAAAGCAGTCTGGAGTAAAATGATTTGCACAGACATAAATGAATTTAGGTGTATTTGGTGGCGCTTTACCATAAAAAAACAAAACTAATCCACTGCGTTCTCAGTGGCTCTGATGTTGGGAGTCTCTTATGTTTATTTTTACATCCAACTACAAAACACCTGCATCATTACAGCTGCTTGAGCGCGGAGAAAATGGCCGACAACGTACAACTGGCTGAAGGTGTGAATATGCTAATATGGGACAGTCCGTCAGCGGCCGTGGGCGGGGCTTGAGCAATATGATGTCATACTGCTCAGAAAATCAAAACGGCTTGATAATTGAGACAGTTAAAGTTTTTTGTATATATATGTATATGTATGTATGTATGTATCCTAAAAAATTGGGTCGCAGCTTGATGTGGGGTCCCATGGCCAAGCCAGTTAAGAACCACTGCCTTAATGATAACACTGATAACAAAAATAAGAACACAATCATATGTGACGTGTCATGCAGGAGCTTCTGAGAATGTCCTTTTACTGCTTTTCACTGTAAATTATTAGGTAGTACATAGTTTTTGCTTCCTAAAACCATCAATTAAACAAAAAACATGAACTTACAGTTAACCAATTACTGTAGCATTGTTACATTATTTACGTAATTTTTTTTAACATTCAAAATTGTTCAGGCTGCTGTGTCTATGAAAACCGATTGTGTAGCAGGTTGCAAATCCTGAATGATAAAGTTAAAATGTTGTCCGTCACTGAAAAAGATACTCTGTCCATGTTTTGCAGGGCCCTGGCCGACATGAACAACGATGGGAAGATGGACATGCATGAATTTTCCATCGCAATGAAGCTGATTAAATTGAAGCTGCAGGGTCACCCCCTCCCTCCTTCACTGCCCACCTCCATGAAGCAGCCACCCCTCTCCATACCCCCGCAGCCCCCTTTTGGTAAGAACACTCTCATTCTGATGGCTTGAATGACATGTTACATTTCAGGACACAGATGAAGTCTTAGTCCAAGACCATTGTCGAAGGCCCCCCATTGTCCAACACTTGACCACTCTTCTAACAGACCCCTTGTTCAGGGCTTTTTTTAGGATTGTGGTTCAGTAAAGTCCCTCAGAGATTTAAAGTCTCTTATATAATGTTTTAATTAAAATAAATTAAATTCATTACATCAAGCATACCTTATCTGTCTCACCATTTGTTTATTTTAATTATGTTGTTTTAATTATTATGAATCTATTAAATTAATTAATTATTTCTTTGATTGGTGTCTGCAGGGATGACCAGTATGGGGGCAATGCCAGGTCTGCCAGCGGTGCCACCCATGCCCCTGCCCCCAGGAGTGCCGGGAGTAGGCGTGTCTCCACCACTGGTAGCATCAGTGACCCCAGCGGTACCATCTCTTGCTAATGGAGCGCCCGCTATGGTACAACCCATGAGTGGATTCTCACATCCAGGTAATGTAAACACACGCTCACACTACCCAGACCAGCTTATACAGTTTGTTTACTTTGGCACAATAATTTATGGGTGTTTGTCTCTGTCAGCTTCGTTCAATCGTTCCAGTATCAAGCTACAGAAGGGCCAGTCTGTAGAGGCACCCAGGTATGTACACACATGCACACTCTATTCGCAGAAATTTTATAGATGTTAAAAACCACCAATTTTGCTTTTACCTTTCCTTTAGTGTGCAGAAAATCACTTGCCTGAAATGCCTTGTTTGTAGTCTTGCCATTATTTCCATTATTTAGCTACGTCACAAAGACAGGAACTAAAACAGTGTTTCAGCCAGAGGGTGAAAAGCGGTGCTGGACCAATGTACAGTTTGGGAAAAATCGTGTTTTTTGAACTGTAAATGTATTCTAGCAGTCCCCAAAAATAAAATGTTGAACTTGTAAATGAGCAGAATATAGCCACTTAAACACACACATTGTCTCTTTAGTGCTCCGGCTGCTCCTCCGCCCACTGACTGGGCCGTGTCTCAGTCCTCTCGGCTCAAGTACCGCCAACTCTTCAACAGCCATGACAAAATGATGAGTGGTTATCTCACAGGTGTGGTGTCTGTCACACAAAGCATGACACATAACAAACATCAGGCAGTGAAACACTTTGTATTATGTTTTGTTGTTCAGCTCTGGGTAGCCTCACCCTCATCTAATTTAAATATCAAATTTAAATGCTGCATAGCTGTAAATTTAAACAAGGTTATTATAGTTTTGTATTTTCAAGTTTGATTTAATACTATTTTCATGTGCATTTATTACCATTCATATTTTATCTAGTTTTTAATTTAGTGTGTTTGCAGAGCTCAAAGCTTTTGTGATGAGTGGCAGTGGTTACAGTTAGAGGAAACAAAAGTTGCTGACTCAACATACTCAACTCTTTCTTTCACTTCTGTTTCCTCTCTCTCTCTCTCTCTTTCTTTTCTGCTTCAGGTCCACAAGCCAGAACTATTCTAATGCAGTCCAGTCTACCGCAGACCCAGCTGGCAACCATCTGGTGCGGATCCCCAAATTGTTTTTTACTGTGTCTCTGTCTCGCATTTAAAACTCAAACAAATCTCAGAGTTTTGAGATTTGAATCAGTGTAAACATGAGGATTGGTATCTGGATATTGTTATGAGTACGTCCGACTGCTGTTTTGATATCTCTTAACATGCTGTCCTTGGGATTTTTGTATTACCTATGTTTAAAGTGCCCCTATTATGCCATTTCGAATATTGCCTTTCATTCAGTTTGTAATGTAGCTGTATGTGAATGTAAACGATCTGCAAAGTAGTAAAGCCGAAAGTGCACGATAAATTAAGTTGTCTCCCAAAAGAAATAATTGACTCTGAGCAGCCTAAGCGAGTCGTCAGCAATTTGAATCCCACTTCCGTGACAGCTACACGTCACGAGGTAACACATTTGCATAATGCCCACCTATGTTCAACGCAGCATTCACAAAACACTGCTCTTCAAAGATGACTCAGTACCCAGTTTATTTGGACCAACTGGCTCCACTAAATAACATCTTGTAAGTATGATCAATAATATGTGTATATATTTTCTATTGAGCTTTCAAAATACAGAACTATGGCAATGGGCGTATCGTTTCTGACACACACTGTACAAGGTAGATCAATCACAACAGACTGGGCCATCTGACCAATCAGAGCAGGGTAGGCTCACAGAAAGGAGGTGTTTATAGAGATTGAATCTTAGAACTGCTTCGAACAAATAGGTTGTGAATCGTTGGAAAATTAGGTGATATTAAATGCATATTTTGAGAAAACAAAATCGTTTTTTTTGACCTTGCAAGTATGTAAACCTATTGTAGGTGGCTCCCAAAACAAAATGGCATAATAGGGGCACTTTAACACCGGATCTTGAGTGATGTGGTGTCATGTGGAAAGGCAAGATAAATAGCTGTTTTGACTCCTTATAACAATAATAACATCCACTTGTTTATCTATATAGGAACCTGTCAGATATAGACCAGGATGGAAAGTTGACTGCAGAAGAGTTTATTCTGGCCATGCACTTAATTGACATGGCCATGTCCGGTCTGCCTCTTCCGCCTTTATTGCCCCCTGACCTCATACCTCCGACATTCAGGTGAGTGACCCCACTGATGGCACACAACTATATATATACTTTGTCAATGATCATCTTTCATGCCTTGGAATTATCTGCCAATTTAGTTGAAAGTTAGAGTTAAAGGGATAGTTCACCCTAAAATGACAATTTTATGTTTATCTGCTTACCCCCAGGGCATCCAAGATGTAGGTGACTTTGTTTCTTCAGTAGAACACATTTGATGATTTTTAAGTACAACCGTTGGAGTCCATCAGTCTTATAATGCATGGCAATGGTAACAAAGTCTATGAGTGTAAAAAAAAAACATGCACAGACAAATCCAAATTAAACCCTGCGGCTCCTGACGACACATTGATGTCCTAACACACGAAACAATCGGTTTGTGCCAGAAACCGAACAGTATTTATATCATATCTTACCTCTAATACACCACTATGTCCAACTGCTTTGAGCACGCGCACGACTTCCGTAGTTTACGCAAGTGCCGGAAGTGATCTCTCGCGCGTATACGTCACTCATTGTTTACACAGTGCACAGTCATTGTAGGTACGACGGCTAATCAAAATGGTACTTACTTGCACTTATCCGGATTGTTCAAACCGACTTCTGAGCCTGCTCGCCTGAAGTTATGGTTGATTGCTCTTCGGCTGGGTATCAACACACTGTGATGAGTCGGGCTGGTGGCGTGTGATGGGGCACACCTGAACCGAATGGAGCCTCATCACCGCCGCTGTTTAAATGCCGAGCGCGACTCTCCTCGAGAGACCGGGCTCTTCCCCGTGCATGCACGCTGGTGTCCTCGTGGGTCCAGGAGGGGTGCGTAGAGGAACTCCCGTGCCGCCAGAGTCGTGAGCTGCCGGACCCGCAGTCCGGACGTGAACCGCACCCGTTACACGGCCGTCGGGCAAGGATGCTGGGCCGTCTAGTTCCTTCAAGCGCCGTGGGCAGAGAGAAGGACGAAGCCGCTGAAAGAAGCTCACGCCCCGGACCGGAGAGGGGAGCGCGTGCGGCCGCCGGACTCCGCCCCTTACCTGGACCCTTCCTTCCTTCCTGACCACTGCCCTTCCCTTCACGAACCCCGCAGCACGACGAGGACACCAGATCCCCTGTTTATTTTGGACACTTGATTCCCTTTTTTCTGGACACTTTGTTTATTTTCTGTTAATAAACTGTGCCTGTCGTTTGCTCCTCCCGCAACAACACACCCATTAACGTAAACTACGCCAGAGCGCGTACAAGCCTCACGCACCGGAAGTCGTGCACATGCTCAAAGCAGTTGGACGTAGTGGTGTATTACAGGTAAAAAATTATATAAATACTGTTCGGTTTCTGGCACAAACCGATCGTTTCGTGTGTTAGGACATCAATGTGTCATCAGGAGCCGCAGGGTTTAATTTGGATTTGTCTGTGCATGTTTGTTTTACACTCCTAGACTTTGTTACCATTGCCATGCATTATAAGACTGATGGACTCCAACGGTTGGACTTAAAAATCATCATATGTGTTCTACTTAAGAAACAAAGTCACCTACATCTTGGATGCCCTGAGGGTAAGCAGATAAACATCAAATTATCATTTTTGGGTGAACTATCCCTTTAAGAGAACTTTTATTCTAACGATGCAAATGGTTACATTTATAGGACTTAATTCTTTCCTGTTTGTGTAGGAGAGTGCGTTCTGGTAGTGGAGTGTCTGTGACCAGTATACACTCGACAGACCTACGGTCTCAGGATGAGCTGGAGGAGGAGGAAAAAGAGGCAGAGAAAAAACTTGCAGGTCAGAGGACAAGAGCAAATCCTAATCAGTTTCATGGAAACTCAGCTGACTCGCTGATAAAATATTTGTGGATCAGATGACAAGTATAGACATGAAAAGGCCCCCCTTTGCTTCTGGCATTAATGCATTTTTATCTGGATAGTCTTTAACTGGATTTAGCTATTTAACTTGCATTTACATCTTGCAGTGCAATTCTTTGTGAGATCTGATACCACTTACCCATACAAAATGGAAAACGCCACTTGCATATTACCACAAAGGCTACATTAATTATAAATGTTCCTCCATTTACCAATTTTTAAAAAACATTACTGGCTAATTCAACGTGCATTCCCTCATTTTGGCTAATAGAATACCAGGTTTCTGGTTACTTTTACATACTTAAGAAACATACCCTCTGTATATAATGCTAATAGACAATAGAAGTGGAGAAAATGGGTAAAATAAGTTTTAAAGCTCCCTGAGAGAAATGTGAGTGAAGGTCTGGGGATACAAATGAGAAATTGCAAGTGTAGTTCAGTGGAATTATTAGTGAGATATTGTTCTTTTAATTGACCAGATCATAAGACATAATAAAAGTAGAGCATGATGGAAAATTTAAAGCCCAGCCTGACAAAATTACAATTAATGTTTTATGTGTAGTGCAACCTTTTACATATTACTTCCATATTTGTTTATGGTTAACAAAATGCGGTAACATTTTCATTGAATATGGTCAGAACCTGTCGTGACGACCTTTGAAACTGGTTTCAGTGATCTCAATACAATCACTGTTACATATGGCTTTTAATGTGATCAAGTGTATCACCAAAAACACGTTCATGCTAGATGTAAAAGAGCTTGCTACTATGTTTTAAATGTAAAAATCTGTCTTAAAATTGTTTCCGTTCTTCCCCTCAGTCACATTCGAGGATAAGAAACGAGAGAACTTTGAGCGTGGAAACCTGGAGCTGGAGAAACGTCGGCAGGCATTGCTGGAGCAGCAGAGGAAAGAGCAGGAGCGACTGGTGGCCCTGGAGAAAGAGGAGCAAGAGAGGAAGGAGAGAGAACGACTGGAGCAGGAGAGACGCAGACAGCAGGAGCTGGACAGACAACTGGAGAGACAGAGAGAGCTGGAGCGACAGAGGGAGGAGGAGAGACGCAAGGAGATCGAGAGAAGAGAGGTAAGTTAAAAAATTCTCAGTGCATGTTAAACACTATCAGCATCATCTGTAACCTCTTGAGTGTGTGTTGTGTGTGAAGGCTGCTAAGCGGGAGCTGGAGCGTCAGCGGCAGTTAGAGTGGGAAAGAACACGCAGACAGGAACTGCTCACCCAGAGAAACAGAGAGCAGGAGAACATCATCCTGCTCAAAGCACGCAAGAAAACACTTGAGTTTGAACTGGAGGCCCTGGTACGTGCACTTTTCTACACTTTAATGTTTTAAGGCAAGACACTCCAGTTGAATAGGGTAAAAATGTTAACTAGTAGATTTGACCATAATTCCTCAGAGGATTAAGAAAATGCATGCATTTTTTTGTATTACAAGTTTGTCTAATTAAATATGCACTCATTTGCATACATTACCAGAACAGAAATCTGAACGCTGAATAAAACCAGGTTCAAAATTCTTGTTTTAATTGTTGGCACATTAAATTAACTCTTTCCCCGCCATTGACGAGTTATCTCGTCTTTTACAAGAAAACGCTTCCCCGCCAAAGATGGGGTTCTTATGGCTTTCGTGTTTTCACTGTTATACACTCGGAGGCACTATTACGCATCTTCTGAATGAGTACAAAACCTCCCGAACAAAAACACACGTGAACAGGACGGAGAAACTAGCGATCTCTTATGTAAACAGATGCATATAAAAAATAATGCGATCATCAGCAATAGACAGCATATAAATGAAAACTGCATAATGTTACAGAGTAAAATGTTGATCCAGAAAGTGGTTTATGTCTGTGCAAGCTTTGGAGGTATTGATGGAAGCGATTTACTGGATTTATGCTTTGATAATCGTACTAAATATTATCCAGATGTAGTTTTTGATAAACATTTTATATTTTCACCTTTTTGCTCAAAATTATGCATTTTTTAGTATAGACATGAAAAGGCCCCCCTTTGCTTCTGGCATTAATGCATTTTTATCTGGATAGTCTTTAACTGGATTTAGCTATTTAACTTGCATTTACATCTTGCAGTGCAATTCTTTGTGAGATCTGATACCACTTACCCATACAAAATGGAAAACGCCACTTGCATATTACCACAAAGGCTACATTAATTATAAATGTTCCTCCATTTACCAATTTTTAAAAAACATTACTGGCTAATTCAACGTGCATTCCCTCATTTTGGCTAATAGAATACCAGGTTTCTGGTTACTTTTACATACTTAAGAAACATACCCTCTGTATATAATGCTAATAGACAATAGAAGTGGAGAAAATGGGTAAAATAAGTTTTAAAGCTCCCTGAGAGAAATGTGAGTGAAGGTCTGGGGATACAAATGAGAAATTGCAAGTGTAGTTCAGTGGAATTATTAGTGAGATATTGTTCTTTTAATTGACCAGATCATAAGACATAATAAAAGTAGAGCATGATGGAAAATTTATTTATGTGTAGTGCAACCTTTTACATATTACTTCCATATTTGTTTATGGTTAACAAAATGCGGTAACATTTTCATTGAATATGGTCAGAACCTGTCGTGACGACCTTTGAAACTGGTTTCAGTGATCTCAATACAATCACTGTTACATATGGCTTTTAATGTGATCAAGTGTATCACCAAAAACACGTTCATGCTAGATGTAAAAGAGCTTGCTACTATGTTTTAAATGTAAAAATCTGTCTTAAAATTGTTTCCGTTCTTCCCCTCAGTCACATTCGAGGATAAGAAACGAGAGAACTTTGAGCGTGGAAACCTGGAGCTGGAGAAACGTCGGCAGGCATTGCTGGAGCAGCAGAGGAAAGAGCAGGAGCGACTGGTGGCCCTGGAGAAAGAGGAGCAAGAGAGGAAGGAGAGAGAACGACTGGAGCAGGAGAGACGCAGACAGCAGGAGCTGGACAGACAACTGGAGAGACAGAGAGAGCTGGAGCGACAGAGGGAGGAGGAGAGACGCAAGGAGATCGAGAGAAGAGAGGTAAGTTAAAAAATTCTCAGTGCATGTTAAACACTATCAGCATCATCTGTAACCTCTTGAGTGTGTGTTGTGTGTGAAGGCTGCTAAGCGGGAGCTGGAGCGTCAGCGGCAGTTAGAGTGGGAAAGAACACGCAGACAGGAACTGCTCACCCAGAGAAACAGAGAGCAGGAGAACATCATCCTGCTCAAAGCACGCAAGAAAACACTTGAGTTTGAACTGGAGGCCCTGGTACGTGCACTTTTCTACACTTTAATGTTTTAAGGCAAGACACTCCAGTTGAATAGGGTAAAAATGTTAACTAGTAGATTTGACCATAATTCCTCAGAGGATTAAGAAAATGCATGCATTTTTTTGTATTACAAGTTTGTCTAATTAAATATGCACTCATTTGCATACATTACCAGAACAGAAATCTGAACGCTGAATAAAACCAGGTTCAAAATTCTTGTTTTAATTGTTGGCACATTAAATTAACTCTTTCCCCGCCATTGACGAGTTATCTCGTCTTTTACAAGAAAACGCTTCCCCACCAAAGATGGGGTTCTTATGGCTTTCGTGTTTTCACTGTTATACACTCGGAGGCACTATTACGCATCTTTTGAATGAGTACAAAACCTCCCGAACAAAAACACACGTGAACAGGACGGAGAAACTAGCGATCTCTTATGTAAACAGATGCATATAAAAAATAATGCGATCATCAGCAATAGACAGCATATAAATGAAAACTGCATAATGTTACAGAGTAAAATGTTGATCCAGAAAGTGGTTTATGTCTGTGCAAGCTTTGGAGGTATTGATGGAAGCGATTTACTGGATTTATGCTTTGATAATCGTACTAAATATTATCCAGATGTAGTTTTTGATAAACATTTTATATTTTCACCTTTTTGCTCAAAATTATGCATTTTTTATGAAACCTACCTATATTCAAGTGTTGATAAAAAAAGAATGCTTTAAACTAGAATAAAAAACTTTTTTTTTTTTTTAAAGTAGAGGCTCTGATCTTTATTTTGGTGTATTGCATATTCAAATATTCATACAGCAAAATATACTGGAGGCCATCAAATTTTAGTTAAAATCATCAAAATCGCTGGCGGTGGCTGGAAACTTTTTTCAAAAATGCTGGCGGGGAAAGAGTTAAAGGTATAAACCGAGGGGATTTTGGATATCTCTTTTTATCACTACATAAATCAGAAAATACAACCATGTTTTGAGGAATAAAATGTTGAACAAATACATAAACAGAACCATCAGCAACACCAAACAGAATTGTAATCTGTTTGAGTGGCCCCATATGCATATTAAACCAAAGTTAATCTGATGCTGAGTTTAGTAATTTGACATCTGTTGTTCTTTTTGGCTCTTCTCTAGAATGATAAGAATTCACAGTTGGAGGGTAAACTGCGGGACATTCGTTTCCGTCTCTCTATAATCACTATAATCTGTAGAAGGAATTGCTGACTGGTCATATTTGGTACTGCAGGAACAATTTTACAAACGACAGTTGAGCTGATTGAACACGAAATCAACACCTTAGGTCGCAGAGGCATGAAAACAGTCAAGAACTAAATGATCAGATTGGTGAATTAAGCATTATTTGATTAGTATTCCTGTTTGTTTTGCTCATTGAACTGTTGTTACAAGTGCAGTTTTAGACCATTTTGATGATTAAAGTTAATCTGATGCTGAGTTTAGTAGTTTGACATCTGTTGTTCTTTTTGGCTCTTCTCTAGAATGATAAGAAGTCACAGTTGGAGGGTAAACTGCAGGACATTCGTTTCCGTCTCTCGGCTCAGAGGCACGAGATCGAGAGCACCAATAAGACGCGAGAGCTCCGCATTGCTGAGATCACTAGCCTGCAACAGCAGCTGCAGGTGTGCACTTCTTCTCATTTCTCTCTTATTTCTTCTCACTTGCCTCATACAGAGGCATCATCAGCATCCTTTCCGCATTCACATAATTTGAATTAGTCTCTCCTCCCCGGTTTGGGGTGTTTTTTGAGTGTGTGGAAGAGACGAGGGATTTTAAACCCCTCATGGACAGAGACAAGTGCTTTAGACTATACATATCTTGTTTATTTGCAGTTATACACAATAAGATATCAGTTTTAAATTGCTCTGTACATAAGTGTGTCAAAGTAATCCGAATATTTTATGTGTTTTCTCTCTTTTGTCTCCATCAGGAGTCTCAGCAGTGGTTGAGTCGGTTGATTCCTGACAAACAGTGTCTGAATGACCAGCTGAAGCAGGTTCAGCAGAACAGTCTGCACAGTAAGAACCCTTTCCTCTACACCACTTTAAAGATCCAGGCTAGTTTTCTGGTTAGATATTATCACACTAGACATTTTGGTGCAAACCAGAGTCCATTTCAACAGTTGGGATCTACTCATTTTATGTGGTTACCTAATTAATGTGGTAAACCGCTGCCATTAGTACTTACTGTGGTACCTTGTGTCTTTGTCAGTGTTTGGTGGTGGGATGTAGGGTTCTGTCTTCTGGTCATTATTATTTCAAAGTTTGTCCAAGTTTCTATAAAATTGCTGGGAATAAAATTGATGATCAGCCCAACACGTCTTTGTTTCACAAACCGGTTAAAATTCAGGACACTCAAATCAAGGTGTGTTCAGAGTTCTCGCCCTCAACACGCCCACATAAAGCCTTTGTAACATCTAAACAAACAATGATCTATAATCACTGTAATCTGTAGAAGTTGCTGCTGACTGGTCATATTTGGTACTGCAGGAACAATTTTACAAACGACAGTTGAGCTGATTGAACACAAAATCAACACCTTAGGTCGCAGACGCATGAAAACAGTCAAGAACTAAATGATCAGATTGGTGAACTAAGCATTATTTGAAGAGTATTCCTGTTTGTTTTGCTCATTGAACTGTTGAAACACGTGCAGTTTTAGACCATTTTGATGATTAAAACTTCCTTTTGTTTACATCAGTGTAAAAGGGGGGAAAATAAATCGCTTTGCAGAATGATTCACAAGGATGTTGATCTCTCAGGAATGCTCTTTAATTGTTGTCTGATTATTTCTGCTTTGTAGGAGACTCTCTGTCTAGTCTTCAGAGGGCCATTGAAATGAAGGAATCCACCAAACAGCAGCTGAGAGAACAGCTGGACGCTGTGGAGAAGGAGACACGTTCTAAACTATTGGAAATAGATGCCTTCAACACACAGCTGAAGGTACGGAGTCTCTGAAAGACCTATACAAACACACATTCTTACATAGCAAGACCATTTTGTCTTCAGTAGTGTTATTTTTTTAGTTATTTGGCATTTTTTTGTACTTTTATGTTTTGCGTTGTGTTTGTGTGTGTGTGCAGGGGGATAGATGCCTTCAACACACAGCTGAAGGTACTGAGTCTCTGAAAGACCTATACAAACACACATTCTTACATAGCCAGACCATTTTGTCTTCAGTAGTGTTATTTTTTTTAGTTATTTGGCATTTTTTTGTACTTTTATGTTTTGCGTTGTGTTTGTGTGTGTGTGCAGGGGCAAAATTAACATTTGTGCAACATTTAAGTAAAATTGGCTTTGGTAAATAAATAAAATTTAAATAACTTACCAGTTTATTAGAGCTGCAACATAATACATAATTTAAAACGTAATTATGATTATAATGATTCAAATAACCTTTTGGTTGATTTGAACTATCATCTAAATACTTTAGATGATATACATATAAAATAAATACAAACAGCTGTTTCATGGCTAGTAAGAAAAAATTGTGGTAAAATTGCTGAAGTCATTTACCATTGAAAGTTGGGGCAGTGTTCATTTTGGGCCCTCTGTGTTTGTGTGAATGAAAGAGGAAGTAAGAGAGAGTGCATTCTGAGACATCATTGACTTCCACCCAGTGTATATGATAAAACCAACAGAACACTCTTAATTTTGTCTTAATGTGCCTTCAGAATAAGAGAAAGAAAGTGTGTGATAAAGTAGAAGTATTTTCACTGCATCACACAATCTCTTGTTCCTCTCTCACTGTATCTGCCTGCTGTTCACTCTGTCACCCCGCCCCTCATCCTCCGTTCATCCTGGCTGACTCCCTCTCAACTCTCCTCCCTCCACCATGTTTATACAGCTTGGTTGGCCCTCGTTGTTCTGGCTTGACCGTGCTTTACCCCGCTTTACCCTTCGTGGTGGTACAGTCCTTGGGGCTGTTCTATCAGACCCACACTGCTAGGATGGAGAACCTGCAATCGGATCTTCTTAATGAAGAGCAGAGTGGGCGACAGGTAGACAACCTGATAATGCTCTTAACCCCCAGAAAACTACTACCAAACTATTACCCTCTACTCTCGCAGCACTATGCTCTCTGTTGCCCTATATGAGGGGAGTTAGAGTAGCACACTTCCAGTTGTCTTGTCTTGACTACTTCCCTTTACTAAGCCATCAAAAGGGCTCTACAATAAGGATTTTTTAAATTTATTTTTTTATCAGCTGAGATTTTTACCTGCCCTTGTCATATTTTCATTTAGGATGAACAAACTCAAAATACTACAAAACTCCTAATAATGATCAAAATAATTTATTTAAAAAAAAATTTGATTTGAAAAGATCATTTTAAATAGATTGAAAATACAGTGTAAATGTATTTAGAAAACACATCAATTGCAGGAAACACTATATTATTATCTGAAATGTTTTTTTTCTGACCAAGTGTTGGATTCTGTGTTGATTGCTGGGCCGCCGATTAATTGGAAAACCAGTTCCTTTGGTTTTTAGCGATTCCACAAAATTACAGTACTACTTACAGCTATTGACACATTAGTGTGATAAAGAAACATGTCCAAATGAGAAAATAAAACATGGGGTGTACTTGATGTACAAAAACACAATAAGCCTCAAAGTATAATGCGGTACTTGTGCACTGACTGACACACACTCAAAGAAAGCCAGCTGTCACATACGCTTGAATAGTGAAATACACAAAGTGATGTCAAAATGCCCCTCTTACTGAGAATTCCTGTAAACATGGTCAGTTAAGTAAATATAAATAGTTGGGAGAAAACGAATGTGTATTGGATCTGTGCATTAGGTCTTAAAGTTACAGCAGCCTAATATTTCATTTGTATCTTTGTCTTATTGCATGCAATTTCTTTCTTTCTTAATTTTACAGGGTTCGTACGGTCATGAAAAACCTGGAAAAGTCATGGAATTTTAAAACCCCAATTTCCAGGCCTGGAAAAGTTTTGGAAAAATAAATAAACCCAGAAAGTTTTGGAAAAGTCATTGAAATTTATTTCACAAAACTCTGTATAATAGAATTGTGTTTAATCAGGTCCTGAATTTCGGTGCGGGATTGCGCATAGGTTATATCGCATAGTTTTACTCATTCCCGCAGCTTTTGACTTTAAAATGATGGATATTCACACATTTATTCAGTAGCCTATAGCATGTAGGTTTGATGAGTAAATAAGTCCACACAGATTGATCAAATCAGTCATTTGAAAACGGCGTGAGTGATTCAGTTGTACGCGCCTTCTCTCTTTGACTTTTTTCTTCAAACGGCTTCACATCGGCGCATCTTGTCTTGCGCTACAAGAGCCGCTGCACGCTGCGATACAAGACTTTCACTCACGTTTCGGGACAGTTGACAGGAACATTTAGGTCATGAATATTGTCTCAAAAGTCATGGAAAAGTCATGGAAATGTATTGGTAAAAATATGTACGAACCCTGATTTTAAGAACAGAATAAAAAAAACAAAAATAACTTCCTATACAGGTTAGTGTCAGAACAAAAATAAATAAGCTTTCTGCATTTTTTTTTTCTGTCATTTATGACTTACATCTAGTTTACATATTGCCCAAAATTCTGAAAATTACAGACACAAAATCAGCCATATTAAATGCAAAAAAAAAAGTGGAATCCTCTGAAAACCAAGATGTGGGCTACTGTACGTGTCGTGATGACAGCAGAGTTTATAGGTGTGTGTAAATGTAGGATGCGCTCTTGTTTGTAGGTTGTTTGGACGTGCACCAGACAGACCTCTCTCCAATATCCCATCATGCATTGCAGGAGCTAAGAGAAATCCACAACAAACAACAGAGGCAGAAACAAAAGGAGCTGGAGGCTGACATCACCCAGCCGTCACATAACAGGATGTCCACAGAATTGCAAGAGTCTAGGTATTTTATGTCATTCCATGTCTATTCTTTGTGGGGGAAAAATAATTAGATTTTTCTCAAATTCGATTTTTCTCAAATTAACTTGCATTAATTTTGTCCCTTACTTTCCTTCAGGTTGTCAGGGACAGAAGATGGCCTGTCTCCTGCATGGAGAGATGATGGGCTGGGTAAAGCGCCCACTCCTCCTGCGTCTCAGGCTTGGATAAGCCAAGTGAGTGAAGAGGAGAACCACAGCAGATTAGTTTGAGGGCTAGCGCTGCTTCTAGTTCCACCCCTAAATTGGGTTCCCATATGTCATCCGCTTCTTCATCGACCACAGCCACACCCATGCAGCCAGTCTCCGCAGAGTCTGCATCAATAGCCCCGCCCTCCTCAGCCCCTGCCCCTCCAGGCCCTGCCTCCTCCTCTTCCTCAACATCCAGTAACTGGGCAGATTTCAGCACTACGTAAGTAATTTGTCTAATAAAAAAATTTTACTAGCAAAGACATTTATTTACAGATTTTTTTTTAATCTGCATCCATTTTGATTCTATGCTCATGTGACTTTAATGCAGATGGCCAACTAATTCCGCTGTGGAGAAGCAGGACAGCGATGGATGGGATGCATGGCCAACCCAGCCCACTCAGCCGTCCCTGTCAGTGCCCAGTGGAGGGCAGATCAGACAACGCTCTGCTTTCACCCCGGCAACGCTCTCCGGCTCCTCACCCTCACCTGTGCTCGGCCAGGTACATATACTCTGCCCCTGTCCAGAAAATAAATTTCTTATATTTTCTTAACTACTTATATTAAATAAATCAGTATAGATGAAAAATTACTCTACCCTATGCATTTTAAAGGAATAATTCCTTTAAAAAAATTCAAAAGACCATTCAAGATGTAGATGAGTTTGTTTCTATAGAAATTAGAAATTTAGCATTACATCACTTGCACACCAGTGGATCCACTGCATTGAATGGGTGCTGTCATAAAGAGAGTTCAAACAGCTGATAAAATATCTCCATAATCCACACGACTCCAGTCCATCAATTAATGCCAACACCCTCTGCATTCACTGAAGAGGATCCATTGGTGAGCAATTGATGTAATGCTAAATTTCTCCAAATATGTTCCGATGAAGAAATAAACTCATCTACATCTTGGATTGCCTGAGGGTAACATTTTTAGCTAATTTTCTAGTAAATTAACTATTGCTTTAAAGACTACAAGGCCTCTTTCTTTCAGGCTTTTACATGAACATATGAAAAGAATCATGGCATTGTTCATCATTTCATTAGATGGAAGTTATGGTTAGGTACTGGGATCGTAACAGTGTATTACTGCTGATCGAGTTTTTTTGGGGTTTTTTTTTTAAACTCTTGCTGCTGTCTTGTTTTCAGGGTGAAAAGGTGGAGGGTCTGCAGGCGCAGGCTTTGTATCCATGGAGAGCCAAGAAAGACAATCACCTAAACTTTAACAAGAATGATGTGATCACCGTACTGGAGCAGCAGGATATGTGGTGGTTTGGGGAGGTTCAAGGGCAGAGAGGATGGTTCCCCAAATCTTACGTCAAACTCATCTCTGGGCCCGTCCGGAAATCTATGAGGTGTGTATCTTGGCGATATATCATTAACATATTAGTTATTGGCTAATATTAGTGATTTGTATTGGATGTTAGCATATTAAAATTAAAATTGTAGTTTTCTGTCAGTGCATCTGTGCAAAATAGCACAGATTTCTAATAATACTATATTTGTAATATATTGTAATAAATATGTTTTCACTTTTCGAGCTTAACATAATAATAAACGCAACAATTATGACCCAATTATGAAATACTTGTTTTATTACAAAAAGTGATGTTGAACACACAGTTAGGCGTTTCATGCAGACTGTGATTTTGACTTGAATGCTGCTGTTCTGTTTCAGTATTGAGTCTGGCTCTTCGGACAGCCCTCCCAGTGTTAAGAGACCCAGCCCATCTCCAAACAAACCCACAGATCTTGGAGAAGGTCAGAATACCAGAGACAGCTCGATGGATCATGTGTTCCTCCCTCTCTCTTCTTAATCATTTTGTATCTGATAGTCTGTGTGATTCTGTCTGATCACAGAGTATGTGGCCATGTATACATATGAAAGCAGTGAACAGGGTGATTTGACCTTCCAGCAAGGGGATGTCATCACGGTCACAAAGAAAGAAGGAGATTGGTGGACCGGCACTGTGGGCGGGAAGACCGGAGTCTTCCCCTCAAATTATATCAAACCTAAAGAATCTGAGGTAACGACTTGCGATGTTAAACAGAGCTTGAATTGTTTGAACTTTTTTTATAACGCTATACTTTCGATACAAATACAGTTGCATGCAAAAAGTTATTTTAGTCAAATAAGGAATATTCTCAACCAATAAAATCAGTATAACAATAGCATTCTTTCCACCTTTTCCTAGGGTTTGGGATCTGCTGGAAAAACAGGAAGTTTAGGGAAGAAACCAGGTGGGTGCTGATGTCCTCATGCTATAACTCTCTCATAAAACATGTACCATAGGACTTTTATGGTTGCCTGTGTTTGAGAGAATTTTAGTCAAAAAAATAAAATTTTCAGCTGCAGTTTTGTGGCCTTTATAAATGAACTCGGAGACCAAAATTATACCATAACAGCATTTTATTAGAGAGCGGCCCTGTATTCCTGCTTTTTTTCCCCTTTTACCTGTTTTTCTCTTCTGTGTTCAGAGATTGCCCAGGTGATTGCTCCTTACACAGCCACCGGGGAAGAGCAGCTCACCTTAGCACCTGGCCAGCTCATTCTCATTCGCAAGAAAAACCCAGGAGGGTGGTGGGAAGGAGAACTTCAGGTCTGAATAACACACATGCTGTTAAATACACCCACACTTTCTACTACAATAGCACAAACCTTAAACATTTAATAGAATCTGTAGTTATAGAAGCAACGCATATTTGATGCGTTGTAATGTTAAATCTGCTTACTTGTGCTCAGATTTACTTCATTTAATTTATTTTACATCAGTGCTTGTGGAATGATATAATATGGTGATACCTGTGAGATATTGCTGTTCCTTATAAATTAGACTGTATGCTAAATTTTTACTTCAGATTCATTTTAATGGCCCACTGCTGTTGCTCTCTCCAGGCAAGAGGAAAGAAGCGTCAGATTGGCTGGTTTCCAGCTAATTATGTGAAATTATTGAGCCCCAGCACCAGTAAGACCACACCCACAGAGCCCAACCCACCCAAGCTGCCAACACCCAATGCAGGTACAGGTAACTTATTGTGCAAGAAAGTGGTTTCTCTTGACACAGATGAAATGTTGTCTTTTGTACTTTTTATAATTAAAACCTTAAAGGCAATGTTTAATTATGTCAAGTTTGAGCATGTTGCCTCGTCATTTAGAACAGGCTAGGTTACTTGTACTGTGCTGTACATTAGTAAGCTACCGTCACACCATCATCAACTCAGTTTTTCATAGTATTTGCATGTCCTCATGGTTGATAAATAAAGGCAGTCTACCAAATAGCGAAGCAAATACTCCAGTAATCAGGAATAATTTTATTATGTTATTCTGGAATAAATATTGAAATAGAGATTCTGGAATTTGTCAGTAGTTGAAAAGTATATGAAAATAAAAAAATTGCATTTCTGTTGTTTTTAAATGTTGAAAATATTATCAAAATGTGAAAATAATGTACTACAGTTGTACAAGGTCGTTGCATAAAAACACAAGCTATCTTATATTTTACATGTGCATTTGTGTTTCCACTTCATAGTGTGCCAGGTGATTGGCATGTATGATTATACGGCTCAGAACGATGATGAGCTGCCTTTCGGGAAGGGCCAAATCATCAATGTTTTGAGCAGAGAGGATCCTGATTGGTGGAAGGGAGAGCTGAATGGTTCTATTGGCCTTTTCCCATCAAACTACGTCAAGCTGACCACCGACACAGACCCCTGCCAACAATGTGAGTCCAGAACATTCTGTATTTTATACACACACTCGCAATGATCCTCTCTCTATCCTGCTCAAAGAAATTAGCGATAACAATTCAATTCTGAAATCCCTTTGAGAGACAATTGGCTTGAAGCGTCACCAGTAACATCCAGCTAAATGGACTGTGCCAATGCAGTCATTTCTTTCAAATCTTTGAGGACCTTCTCAAATTTAGTTTTAGTTATGTCCTCCTCACGATGTGGTGAGTTATAGAGCGTCCGATGTCCACACTGAAGCCCCTCCTCTTCCTGTTTCCAAGCAACCTCTCACCTCATGTTGTAGAGCATTAAAGGGGTCATATGGCGTTGCTAAGAAGAACATTATTTTGTGTATTTGGTGTAATGCAATGTGTTTATGCAGTTTAAGGTTAAAACACATTATTTTCCACATAATGTTCATTATTGTTGCTCCTCTATGCCCTGCCTTTCTGAAACGCGTTGATTTTTACGAAGCTCATCATTCTGAAAAGCGAGGTGTACGCTGATTGGCCAGCTATCCAGTGCGTTGTGATTGGCCAAATACCTCAAGCGTGTGACGGAAATGTTTAGCCCCTTACCATGTTGTGATGCCTACTCCCGGCATGACGAGACAAAACCAATAAAACCCATTATAAACGAGGCATTTGTTGCATCCAGTGGGGACATAATTACGGATTATAATGACTTATACTGTTTTATTAATGCGTTGCGTTGTGCATTGCACCGCGTAAACATAAAACCATGTCTGCATTTGTGATCGGAGAAATGACAAACAACAAGCGCTACTCTACACTGCTTAAAACTCGCGTTTGAATCATCAGTGGCAAATTCTTTAAATATGTACTTTCTCCTTCTGCCTGCATGCCAGTGTCCTTGTCATTGTGGCATCCTGTGAAAAGTGTCTTCCAGAGTTCATTTAGTTCTCCTAGCTCGTAAAGATTTTGCACAATGTGGTTTTTATTTTCTTTCCTTTTTTATTTAGATTTTTTTTAATTTCCTTTTTTTTGGCTTATGTGCTGTGTTTTCCTCTTTCTAGGACTCTTATGTTGCCCATATCCCACTCAGCCTTGAAAGTCCTCAAAGCGACCCACTATCCCTTAAACCGTGCCCAGCAGGATGATGGGAGATGGAGCATTGATCATGTGACTGCCCCCCCACAGCTGGTTTTGTGGCCAGAAGAGACGAATACTACAGAGAGCAGTCGTTAACCTCAATATTCAGAACCGTAGCAAAATTGCCAGCCAGCATCCTCCGCATTAAAGCAATATTGAAATCGCATCATATGACCCCTTTAAATAGACTCCCATCTCTCTGTCTCCTTCTGCCTGCATGCCAGTGTCCTTGTCATTGTGGCATCCTGTGAAAAGTGTCTTCCAGAGTTCATTTAGTTCTCCTAGCTCGTAAAGATTTTGCACAATGTGGTTTTTATTTTCTTTCCTTTTTTATTTAGATTTTTTTTTATTTCCTTTTTTTTGGCTTATGTGCTGTGTTTTCCTCTTTCTAGGACTCTTATGTTGCCCATATCCCACTCAGCCTTGAAAGTCCTCAAAGCGACCCACTATCCCTTAAACCGTGCCCCTGTCAGTCAATTTGAACTGATCTCAGTTCATCCGGTCCAGTCACATGCCTCTCTGTGTCATTGTTTGTTACATGTTCATACCAAAACCGTGGATGAATTGATTTGTGTTCGTGTGCTTGCTAGTCTCTTGTTTGATTTTTTTTATTTTTTTTATTGTATGTTTTGTTGTGTTTGTGTGATGGGGTTGAGAATTGGTGTTGCAAACCAAAAAAAAACTGCACAACTGCCACTAAAGAATAATGGTACAGTGATAGACAAAGTGCGTACATGTATAAAATGTTGCTGGAAGTGACGTACTCGTTAAGGGTTTCCTTACATGATTAGACTTTCAGAGGGTTAATTTCTTATATAATTGTGTTTCCCATATAGATGGATGAATGCTTTTGTTTTGTATTCTCAATCGTTTGCTGTCATCATTCTGTCATGTTGATTGAATTTTCAATTGTTTTTGATGTTGATTTTGAGAACACTAGATTTCAAGGTGTTCTTGATATAACAGCTCACTATTTTTATAATGATCAAAAATTGTTATGCATAGTGTTTAAAAAAAATCCACTTCAGTATGTACACCGCCCTTTACCGGAAAACAAAGATATGAAAGTTCAAGTAGTGAATAGAGAGCATTTAGAAAGCCCAAATTTGATGAAATTGAGATGTCATGCTTTGAATGAAACCCTAAACCGCATTAATGTATTGAACATAAGCTTACCCTTCTATTCACAAATGCTTATGACTAAATAGACGTTTACAAGTGAAACATAAAAGACTGGAATTTTCTTTTAAATATCAGAACAAGAGACCATTAGATCATCCAGTGTGTTTTTTTTTCTTCTGCTTGTTAGAAAGCAATCAAAGCATGGCATTAATTTGTACTCCTACAGTATTGTACTGGCAACACATGAACTAAATTTTCCTTTTTTTTAAAATTCTGCCTCACAACAGTGTTGTAATTTTAATACTGAGAAACAAGACATGAAATCATGTATGTGTGGTTCTTTATTGGTTCCACAGTATTTGAGGTTGCTGATTTATTATTGACTGGATGGACCGTCTCTTGCAAGGTTTTTTGTTTTGTTTTGTTTCATTTTGAAAATCATCCTCAGACTACAGAAGCACAACTGCTTCCTTCCCATTGAGTATTTGCAATACTCTGTAATACAATGCATTCGTTCTGAATATCTCACCAAAATGTCCAAAACATTAACAGTTGTACTTGACTATTAAAGCATTTTATCAAAATAAAATGAATGTACATTTAAAAACTCAACTATATACAACAATTCCTAGCTTTAAACAAAGTGTCATACCACCTTTATAAAAAATGTGTAACCATTAAAGAACTTCATGGCAACTGCAGACTGGCTTTATTTATTTATTTTCAATCTGCTACCAGATGTAGTGATTGTGTCACTATCACACGCATAATGGTTTTGAATGCACAATAATGTTTAATTCAAGATTCACATGTATGGCATAAAATCAGTATTGCATGAGGAATATGCCTGCATGCATATTCTATAGAAGTGAATGAACATTTAGATTGCTTTTTTTAAACGGCTCTCTGGAATAACTGATTCTGATTGGGCAATCGCAGCATTCTGCGGTCAAATATTTTTGTATAGTTGAGCGTATTCCTACAATAACTGCTAGTTATGTCTCTTATCACCCCGTCATCTCTTTCTTCTCACATAATAAAGTAAGTTCAACTCAAATCAATGTTGCATGTCCAGTTATTTATTTGATACGTGTAATAAGCTTCATGACAGGCCCTTTATTTTGTAATAATCGTATACTATTCCTTACTTAATGCAAAGAGAAAAAAACATTCAGCTTTAATTTCCAGTATTATTCTTACCAAAGTAATACAAGTTTGTTGTAAGTGCTTGATTGTTGCCTGCTTAAAATACAACTGAATTTATGTAGGTATGAATTATTAATCTTTTTTTCAATGTATTAATCTAAGCATGAGATGTGACTGTGCATGACCTCTGTGCGTTTCACAGGGTGTGCTGACCTTCACCTGCTCGACATGCTGACCCCAGTGGAACGGAAGAGGCAGGGTTACACACACGAGCTTATTGTTACAGAGGAGAACTATGTCAATGACCTGCAGCTAGTCACTGAGGTAAAACTCATAAGAAATGAAGGTTTAATCAGGCCTATAGAGTGGCCAAGATCAATAGGTGTCAGGTCTGTTGTTTGATGTTTCAAAAAAGTCAAGAAACTGCTGTTAATAAGTATGTAATTGTATTTTTTTAAAGTTCTAACCAATATTTATGATTTGATTTCAGACGTTCCAGAAGCCTTTGCTGGAGTCGGAATTGTTGACTGAGAAGGAGGTGGCCATGATCTTTGTCAACTGGAAAGAGCTGATCATGTGCAACATTAAGCTGCTCAAGTATGCCACCTACTGAGGAAATCCTGACTCCATCATTAGTTGTCATGCAATTTAAGCTCCATTTGTGTTTATTCTATGATAGAAATTGCTCTAAAACTGTTAATATGCAGTGCAGTAACGATGGCATAAGAATGCAGTGCATCAGTATTTATTAAAGTAATGCAGCATGTCAGGTCATTTAATTAAATATTCACACTTCACAGCTTTATTAAACAGATGTTGAGACAACTGAAAGAATAGGATGTAATTCCATCTAATGAGCATTACATGGCTTACCCAGAATGCCCCTCTAACTGTCTCCAGGGCGTTGCGGGTGAGGAAGAAGATGTCAGGTGAGCGCATGCCGGTGAAGATGATTGGTGACATCCTGACGGCTCAGCTTCCTCACATGCAGCCTTACATCCGCTTCTGCAGCTGCCAGCTCAATGGCGCCACCCTCATTCAGCAGAAGACGGACGAGGTGCCTGAATTCAAAGAGTTTGTTAAGGTGAGACTAGCAAACAGGCAATGGGTTAATCAAATGTGATGCTTAAATTAAGTTTTTTATTCAATTGTCCACTTTCCTTTTTTATTGTGATATTGTTTGCACATTTTTCTTCTGTGTAATTCCTGTTTATCTCTGTGCAGCTGGTTTGACACAATCTGTATTGTGAAAAGGGATATAAAAACTAGAGTTCATATTTTATGCATGTTTTTTTTTTTTTCTCAATCTTTATGCATGTTTGTATGTTTTACAGAGGTTGGCGATGGACCCTCGCTGTAAGGGAATGCCCCTGTCCAGTTTCCTCCTCAAACCCATGCAGAGAGTCACCCGATACCCCCTCATCATCAAAAACGTATGTACACAATCTTGATAATCAACTATTTCCAAACTACTATATGAAGAACCGGTAACACATTGAAAACAAACACTACAAAAGCACATAAACCATCTGCACTCTTCTACTTTGACATCACTTCCCTTTGGCTTCATGTATCTAGACCCATCATCTCATGTTTTTTCTCCCCTCACGCTCAGATTTTAGAGAACACTCCAGAGAGCCACCCGGACCACAGTCACCTGCGGCTGGCTCTGGAGAAGGCTGAAGAGCTGTGCTCACAAGTCAACGAAGGCGTGCGAGAGAAAGAAAACTCAGACCGGCTGGAGTGGATCCAGGCACATGTGCAGTGTGAGGGGCTGTCGGAGGTAACACAAACCTGGTGCATTATCACAGTCCATAGACAGGCTCACTCAGTGAAATAAACCTGTTTTCACTGGATTGTATTTAATTAGCTTTTCAAGAGACTATTTTTGTATGCACCAGTAAAAAAAAACAAAAAAAAACATGAAAGTGGTGCAATAGTTGTCATCATTCTAAAGTTTGAGGTTGGGATGATTTTTTTTATGTTTTTGAAAGTCTCTTATGTTCACCAAGGCTGTATTTATTTGATCAAAAATACAGTAAAACCTATATTACAATATAAAATAACTGTTTTCATTTGAAAATATTTTAAAATGTAATTTATTCCTGTGATGGCAAAGCTGAATTTTCAGCATCATTACTCCAGTCTTTAGCGTCACATGATCCTTCAGAAATCATTCTAATATGCTGATCTGCTGCTCAAGTAACATTTCTAATTACCATCAATGTTAAAAATAGTTGTGCCGCTTCGTATTTTTGTGGAAACATTTTTAAAGGATTCTTTAATGAATAGAATGTTTAAAATAACGGCATTTGTTTGGAATAGAAATCTTTTGTGACATTATAAATCTTTTGTCAATTTTTATCAATTTAATGCATCGTTGCTAAAATAATCTATTAATTTCTTTCAAAAAAATTAAAATCTTACGTACCCTGAACTTTTGAACAGTATTTATCAAGTTGTTTTCTCATGACAATCTAGATGAATTCTCTGTAATAAAGGTTTTTCTCTCTCTTTACAGCAACTTGTGTTCAACTCGGTTACAAACTGTCTGGGCCCTCGGAAGTTCCTGCACAGTGGAAAACTCTACAAAGCCAAAAGCAACAAGGAGCTTTACGGCTTCCTGTTTAACGATTTCCTGCTCCTCACGCAGATCATCAAACCTCTGGGCTCGTCTGGAACAGACAAAGTCTTCAGTGCGAAATCCCACCTGCAGTATCGCATGTACAAAACGGTGAGACCGTTATTTATTTGCAGTCAGTTTTTGACCTTTAATATGATATTTATTCCTTGACCTTTAATCTGACTCATTGACCTCTGCAGCCCATCTTTCTCAATGAGGTGCTGGTGAAGCTGCCCACTGATCCTTCAGGAGATGAACCCATATTCCACATATCTCACATCGACAGAGTCTACACTATACGGGCTGAGAGCATCAACGAGCGGTATTTGATAATTATTTGTGTATTATTTACAACTGTACCTATTAATCAAGAGACATATGCTCAGACATTTTTGAAGAGCACACACATATACTGTCTCTTGACAATGTTCTTCTCTTCCATCCTGTAATCCTGCAGGACGGCTTGGGTGCAGAAGATCAAAGCTGCATCTGAGCTCTTCATCGAAACAGAGAAGAAGAAGAGAGAGAAAGCCTACTTGGGTTTGTCTCACATCTCGCTGCTTTAATAAAGCAATGCATGCCCTGAGTGTTTGCTAAGCACTGGTTTTGTGTTTCTGTTATGTTTGCAGTGAGGTCTCAGAGGGCCACTGGTATCGGGCGGCTAATGGTGAACATTGTTGAAGGCATTGAGTTAAAGCCCTGCCGCTCAAATGGTAAAGAATGAATACTGCATAATAAGATTTAAGGTGCTTTACTAGGTTGTAAACATTTTAGTTCTGTTGATTATATCATAAATGGCCATTGTGCGTGTACAGGGAAGAGTAACCCATACTGTGAGGTGACGATGGGCTCTCAGTGTCACGTCACTAAGACGCTGCAGGACACTCTGAACCCTAAATGGAACTCAAACTGCCAGTTCTTCATCAAAGACCTGGAGCAGGATGTGCTGTGTGTCACGGTGTTTGAGAGGGATCAGTTCTCCCCGGACGGTCAGTATACTTATTCACATACTTTGCTTTTCGTATGCAGTATGTATAGTCTCACATATAATTATATATGTGTGTGTGTGTGTGTGTGTGTGTGTGTACACACACTAGTGTTCAAATGTTAATAAAGTCAATAGAACCTTTTTTGAAAGAAATTAATACTTAAGCAAAATCCCATTAAAAGGATTAAAAGTGACAGTAAATTTACATTGTTACAAAATTTTTTTATTTCAAATAAATGTTGTTCTTTTGAACTTTCTATTCATCAAACAGTCCTAAAAGGTATATGTGACCCTGGATCACAAAACCAGTCTTAAGTCACTGGGGTGTATTTGTAGCAATAGCCCAAAATTATTGATTTTTCTTTTATGCCAAAAATCATTAGGATATTAAGTAAAGATCATGTTCCATGAAGATATTTTGTAAATGTCCTACCGTAAATATATTCACACTTAATTTTTGATTAGTAATATGCATTGCTAAGAGCTTCATTTGGACTTTAAAGGCGATTTTCTCAATATTTTGATTTTTTTGCACCCTCCGATTCAAATAGTTGTATCTCTGCCAAATATTGTCTTGGTATTGGTTTTGTGGTCCAGGGTCACACATATCACTGTTTCCAAAAAATATGAAACCGCACAACTGTTTTCAACATTGATAATAATAAGAAATGTTTCTTGAGCATCAAATCAGCATATCAGAATGATTTCTGAAGGATCATGTGACACTGAAGACTGGAGTAATGATGCTGAAAATTCAGTTTTGCATCACAGGAATAAATTACACTTAAAAACTAATTAAAACAGTTATTTTAACTTGTAACAATATTTCCGAATATTACTGTTTTTACGTCAAATAAATGCAGACTTGGTGGGATATTAAAAAATATCCCAAAACTTTTGAGTGGCAGTTTTTAATCATAAATTCATAAATAAAAATGTTTCTCTCTCTACGTCTTTCTAGATTTCTTGGGCAGGACGGAGATTCGGCTGGCCGACATCAAGAAGGACCAGGGCTCTAAGGGGCCCATCACCAAGCGTCTGCTTTTACACGAAGTCCCTACGGGAGAGATTGTGGTGCGACTGGACCTCCAGCTCTTTGATGAACCCTGACCCACGTATGAAACCGCACAACTGTTTTCAACATTGATAATAATAAGAAATGTTTCTTGAGCATCAAATCAGCATATCAGAATGATTTCTGAAGGATCATGTGACACTGAAGACTGGAGTAATGATGCTGAAAATTCAGCTTTGCATCACAGGAATAAATTACACTTAAAAACTAATTAAAACAGTTATTTTAACTTGTAACAATATTTCAGAATATTACTGTTTTTACGTCAAATAAATGCAGACTTGGTGGGATATTAAAAAATATCCCAAAACTTTTGAGTGGCAGTTTTTAATCATAAATTCATAAAAAAAAATGTTTCTCTCTCTACGTCTTTCTAGATTTCTTGGGCAGGACGGAGATTCGGCTGGCCGACATCAAGAAGGACCAGGGCTCTAAGGGGCCCATCACCAAGCGTCTGCTTTTACACGAAGTCCCTACGGGAGAGATTGTGGTGCGACTGGACCTCCAGCTCTTTGACGAACCCTGACCCACGTTGTTTGACTTGACCTTTTGACCCCCCAGATTCCATTTCCGCTACTCCTCCGTGGTGAAAGCCCACCATCCAGATGTGACAGTCCCACTCCACCCAGCGTCATGAATCCCAGAGTGTGAATGTGTGTATTTGCGCAAGCGTTTGTGAGTCTGCAAAATGCTGTAACAGTCTTAATCGGTGATCCCAATTGGATTTTTATTGTCCTTGATACCTTTTCAAGACAAGTGTGTGAATGAAAATGAATGATGTACTGTAGAGGGAACCTCTCAGTTCCCTAATGATGTGAAGGACGTCTCAGGATGCTGTGATTTTTAAAGAGTCAAACATACAGTAGTTGTATTTAACACTCTAATGACCCGAGAACAGTAGTGCCGTTTGAAACAATATTAGAATTATAGAATACCCAGGATCATTCTAGAATGAAAACCTGTAAGAATATTGTTTCAAATGGCACTACTGCACTGCCATTCCAGTGAAATCCATCATTATGGGTGAATCTCATGAAACCTTATTTGCATAATTCTAAAAAATGTATAATTCTCATAACTGTAATGTGAAAAAATATTTAATTCCATTATGGTAAAATATGTTGTACTGCTTTTAATTTATGCAGGTTTACATTTAAAAAATCTTTGTAATTAAAAAAATTATTCTATTTTAGTTATCTATTGAGAATCATAAAATATAATGGTCCTGAAATAGCTCATATTTTAATGCAAAATACTCTGGGGATTTTGGTGTGAGCTGGACATGCTTTTGTGAGATTCACCCTTATAGTCTTACTGGCTGTACAACATTTTATTCCATAATTTTAGTCATTAACACTAAAAACTAAAACCAGGTTTTGCTGGCAAACCTCTCGAGTGTCAATCGACTCATTTATTTGTTTTCTGTTTTTACTGAAAGATATTTGGTGACCGTTCAACAGCTGAATGAAGTCCAGATGTTTTGAGGTTCTGTTAAATGTGAGCTTGTTCAGGGAAATTTTCAGCAAGTCTCGAAACGATATGGCCACAGATGCTTCATGGGAAGACTATTTTAATATAAACTAAATGAATTCTGGGAGGGAAATCGTTATATTTGTTTTTCAGCATTTATTTATTTTTATGTTGTTGAGAATGGGACACATTTCAGAGGCCAACTGAAATATCATAGCAGCAAGGTTGATCAGAAGCAAATGATTAGAATAAAATAACATATATTTGTCAAATGTCCCTGAAAGGCCATTACAAAGTAAACTATTTAATATATAGTACTATATTTCAGTTTGATACTGTATTACTAATAAGTTCACAGTTTGTTTTTGATTTATGTTGATTTTTTTATATATATATATATTCTTGTGCTGTTAGGTGTTAGTGATCAACACTGTAGTTATGTCATATTTGTAAAAATAACAGATGTCAGAGTTAATATTTTGTATTTGCTTTTTTTGTTATTTATTTGCAGAAAACTAGCAAGCTGGTTTATAGTGTTAAAGGTTTGGCAAGTTGAAACAATGAACCAGTGAGCAAAAGGCATCAATCTTCATCCATATCTGCTGCAAATGTCTTCAGTTCTTCAGATATGTCTTAGAACGAGCCCACTGTTTTTACATGGAAGATGAAATATGTTGAGTTTGTGTGGGTCTTCTTCATTTGCCCTCAGTTATCACACTACTGAGTCTGAGAAAGGTGCTGTTTCCTTTTGGACTGAAGCAGGGGGATTGGTTTTGTTAAATTTGTGTGTTTTCCTCTCTAGATGCAATGTACACATTAATATTCCACGGCTGTGCTAGTGAGATGCCAGAGTGATCATGGAAAACAGCTACGGTTGGGCCAGCAAGTTATTCCACTTGGTTTTTCTATGTGTGTGTATGTGCGTATATATGAGAGAGGGGGATTTTTAGTGCTTTGAATGCTTTCTGCTGGGTCACTGTCCCCAAACCTCATCTCAAAGAATATTTCAGACAATGCAAGGGGTCATGGTCACATCTTTTCTGCTCTTTTTCCCCTCTTTCCCTTCTTCCCTCATCTTTTATCACGCACACTGTACATTTGCCCTCACCTTCATTGTTTTTTAATGAGCAAAGCCCCATTGATTGAACGGTAATAATATGTGTCTATGTTTAAAACTTTGAATGGAGTATAATATATTACAAACTGAGAAGTAAATATGTTGATGACAGCGTATTGTTATCAATGTGTAGAAGCAGTGTGTTGTCTTGATGTTGCAAATAAAATTCAATTGGACCAAGATGTAATGCAAATAATTTTTTCGTTGCATACAGGTTTATTATGCTGTCAAAACGAGTGTTTGGTTAAAAGAATGCCACGGTTTTCAAAGTTTATCAAAGTACTTTACTTTCTTCTAATGGCTATAATAAGCATGTTTCTCAGGAGGCGTGTCAACTCAGTACGATTACACGACGTCTTTAGGCTTCACGGAACAATTTGAAAAACAACTAAATTATCTTTGTGTATGTGTTTGTCCTTGTTGTACAGTAGTTTTGCTTTTATCGTCTATAGAGGCGTTGTTAAATGAGAGCCTTTGAATCCAATTTTAACGACCATTGAACGAGGACAAATAAACAACAAGCGGCGTCTATGAAAAACACGGTCGACGAGGCGAAAGAGCAACACTGAGGGTAAAACGCTGAATTACCACAAGACCATGTATATTGTCGCTAATATTGTGTACGAATGTTGCATCTCGACGAGCAGTCGCGAGTGTTTTGTTCACTGTCCTCTTAGGTAACCGTGTGTTTGCTTTTCCACCATAAAGCCGTCGACTTCTTTGGGATAATCGCGGCAATGTCCTTCCAGAGAGTTCGGCAGCTAAGGGTTATGAAGGTACACTGTCAGTCACTCAAGTTAAAAGCGAATTCAATAAAAAGTCTAATGTGACTTCCTCGCCCAGTGCTTGTTTTAAAATCAGTGAAGGCACGAAGTATCAAATGGTACTTTTCATAAACCATTGTCTAATAGAAAATTAACCTAGCATGACAAATTAAAGCATGAGCCCTCCCTTTCAGCTTACTGGTGTGTACTGGGGGTGGTGTAGAAAAAATATTTCAATTATTAACAAGAATGTGTGTTTTGTGTGTGTAACGTTACCTTGTTTCAAAAAATATATATAGTGGTACCCATGATTTTAATTGACAGCACAACAAGTAAATTAATAATAAGAAGCAAGTTATTTTTGTGAGGTGTTTTTGTAAGTTATTTTTGGAACAAAAATCTGAAGTTCACCCTCTTATTATAAGAATATGTACAGCTTTGTCCAACTCTTTACAAATGTCTTGTTCAGATGTCAGCGAATGGAAAAATGGATGGCAGGGTATTACAGAGATCTAGACTATGGTGCAAATTATATGACTGTGTTTCTTTAATTTAGTTCCTTTGGTTGGATAGTTGGATTCAAAGGAACGTCTCTCCATTGTCACAACTCTGCACCAAAGCAAACAATGTCAAGAAGCCTGTCAGATATACAAGTATAAGTAAGTACTTTTTGTTGTGTGGTGTCTTATTTTAGAAATATTGAGGCACTTCTTTGCGTCTATGATTCCATTAAAGGGGTGGTTCATTGCGTTAGTGTGTAATGTTGCTGTTTGAGCATAAACAATATCTGCAAAGTTACGAAGCTGAAAGTTCAATGCAAACGGAGATATCGTCTTTTAAAATTCTGGCAGTTTAATGCCTACAAAAATGGCTGGTAGGGACTACAACGAGTTACTTCCCGGGTTCGTGACATCACAAACCCAGATAAACCCCGCCCTCGGGAAAAGGCAACAAAGGGGGCGAGGCCATGCTGCGCTTCTTTAGAGAAGAGGAAGAGAAAACTAGAGGTGCACGTAAAAATCTATTCATATATGAAACGCGATTCTGTCTTCTAACGATTCTAATGGATTCACAAGTTTCAAAATCAATGTTCTAGTATATTAAAAGCTAACAAAAGTAGTAGCATGTACAAATACCAGTGTATCTAAAAGTATGAGACAACAACAAACAAAAAACATAGGCCTACCATTAAAAGCCGTGCTTGCACAGGTTCTGCACGATCCTCTTCAATAATATCCTCTGCTTCTCAATCGGGCTCAAACTGATAAGCGATATTAACTACGCCATTGTTTACAATACAACCGGAGAACATGCAGCTGAGGAGAGGGGCGGGATGCTTAGACTCGCACTAGAGGCGGTTTAGCCAATCACAACACACTGGGCTAGCTAACCAATCAGAGCCCATCACCTATTTCTGAGGGAGGGGCTTCATAAAAGAAGGAAATGATCAGCATGTTTCTCAGAGAAGGGGCAGAGCGGTGTGGAATAAAGGTAAATTATGTGAAAAATTATGCGTTTTTTAAAAAACAAAGCATTAATACATGTTAGACTGCACCCCATAAACACAATCAAGCCTAGAAAAAAACCAGTGAACCACCCCTTTAAGAATCTTTAACATCCATGGAACTTTTCCATTCCACAAAAGGCTCTTCATAAAAGGTTCTTCAGATTATTAAAATGTCCTTCATAGTAAAAAAAACCCTTTTCAGAACATTTTTGCTGAAAGGTCCTTTGGGGAACCAAAAAATGTTCTTCTATTGCAGCATGGCAAAATCCTCCTTTTGAAAACCTTATTTTTACATGTTGACTTGGTTAGTGCATTTATAGGGGCTTATTCTGCATTACTCTTCAGCAAGTTATTTGAGTGAGTTTGCTTCTTGCTTTTATTATATGCGTTAATATAATGTTGTCTCTACCCTAGAGAAGGCAAAACCAAAAACTATAATCGATATTGCCAAATTACTGCAGCAAAAGGCCAAGGAGACCAAAGAGAAGAAACAATCAGTGATCACTGCTTCTGCATTGAAAGCTGCTACTAGTTCAACCAAACCGGCTACACCAGATAAATTGAATGACCGGAGTGATGCCAAAGAAATGATTATTTCCAATGCAAAAATTCAAACTTCTGCCAGCACCCTTCCAGCAAAAGATGCTGTGGATAGTTATTCAGCACCTGGCACTGCCATAGTCGATTCTCCTGTGAATTTTGCATATTCAAAAGATGTTGACCAAATGGCCATGGAAGGTCTGCATAATAAGACATACACTGAAATAATGAATGCAAAAGATGCAGCACCCCAAGCTGTTGAGTCAGCTGTAGAATCGCCCACAATTAATGCTCCACAAGAGGCTACAACTCAAGGAGAGATGACAACAAATATCAGTCAAGTTTTTGAGCTGTCTTCAGCAAACCTCTCAGAAGTCATTCCATTTTATGATGATGTTGCTTCTGCCTCTGAAAAACATGCTGGAGAAACTAGTGATGGAAGAGTTTACATGCCTGATGTTATGGTGACTTCCAAAGTTATGGCAACTCCTCAAGTTTCATCTGCACATGAGAACAGTCAGGAGCCTTTTGATGTTTCAGAAGTGGTTGCAGTGATCAGTGCATCAACTTTTATAAACATTGCACAGTACTCTTCACAGTCTCAGTTCACTCAGTCTCAAGACTTTCTAGCTCCCACTTGGTCTTCAAGTGTCAAAGCAGACAAACCATCTTCTGGCCAAGAGATCATAGATCAGGCAGTTGGGTCTTTTCCAGAGGGCACAGCTGACTCCATACTAGATATTGCTAGTGCTGAAGCTGTGGCAGTTACTTCTGGAGAAGTTCCAACCCTTCGAGACGTTTGCCATGAAGAAGCCATTCAGGTCTTTGACCCCATGCCTGAAGTCTCTTCACCTCAATCAATTGAGGATCTTCCTATTGTTGAGACCACATCTGTCTCTCTAAGTAAAGCCGTGAAGGTAGATCCTCTGTCGGAAATGGCTGGTGATGCTCAGCGATCCATCAGTCTGAAGGACCCAATTCTAGTGCAAACTGATGTTTTAGAGGAAGAGGAACAGACAGAGGCAACTGAGGAGTTGACTGAGGGTACGTGTCACCCTTCCTGCATTCAATACATAAATCCATATTTTCCAAAAATAGGAATATTATGTTGTCGTTTATGCACCCTCCCTATTCTTTTGTGGACAGTTATTTGTGGGAAATTACTCCAAGATATTGCACATGTTTTATTATCATAAAGTTAAGATTCATAAATGTATAATTTTATGCACTTCATTGTTGAAATACATTTACTTGCATCGTTGCTTTTAAGTTGTTATAGTGCAACACAGAGGCATTATCTTTAAATCTTTCATTTTTGTTTTTGGTTGCTTCTTGTCATGTTTGCTGCATATCATGCATTTGTTATTATAATTTTTTTTAAATGTATTTATTTTTGCAGAAAATGCTAAGGTTCATTACATAGTTTAGAACTAGAATTCTTTTGCATTCTGTTTTTACTCAGTTGTCTAGTTCTAACTTCTGGGATTTTAGCTTTAGCAGTATTTAAAGATTTGTCCCCCCTAAAATAAACAAAAGACCTGCCATGATGCCACACAAACATAAGCAGGAGGGTTTAGTCTCTAATCGGACAGATGTCTGCATTTAAGAACTGACCTGCTGTAACAACGAAGTGAAAGTTTATATGTGTACAGCATCTGTAAACATTTTCCCATAACACAAATATTTGCTCACACTGATGCCTGTATTTAATCAGCATGGGTTTCTCTGTGGTAAAGTCACAGAGCTGCGAAGGCGTTGTTTCTTTTGAGCTATTCTGATCTTTACCACAAGAGAATGGACTGATGCCTGTCTCTTGACATCCTTTATTACGTTTTTTTTTGTTGTTGTTGCTTTTTTGCATTCTAAAATGCAAATACTTTTATTGTGATAAGTTCAAATGAATTGGTAGGTAAAAATAGTTTTTTTAATTTATTTAAGCATGCAATGCAGTAGAATTATAGTCAGAATTTTATCATCCAAGTACATAATGAAAGTATTAATTAAATATTGACATTTTAGAATTATTGCATATATATATATGTAACAACTAACAGGAATTTCTTTCACATCTGCAGCACAACTGGATTCAATACAGAGACTCTTTCTCGACAAGCTAAGGGAATACTCTACAAAGAGCCAGTATATACATAAATCAAATAACATTAAAACATTCCATGCATTCCGATATATACCAGACTTCTCATATATTTTTAATAGCACATTTTTCCATGTTTAAACTTGTTCGTGTTGTCCATAGAGCCTCTGGTGGCCCTGTAGATGCTGGACCAGAATATGAGAACGCTTTAAGTGAAGAACTAACCAAACTCCAGAGACTCTATGGGAGTGGAGACTTAACCAAGTTCCCAGAATTTAAGTTCTCTGGTGGGTGTATTTTTGCATTTATCCTGTTTGAGTTACCGCATTTTTGCTGCGCATTTAGAATGATTATTAAATGAACTCATTCTTCCTTTTCAGAGCCTGTACTGGATGAAAGCAGCTCAAAATGAAAAGCACACCATGACATTGTCATAGAAGTATGTCATTTATGATATGTTTTAAGAGGCACTAATATTTGATTATAAATGGCTAAAATATTTGTGGTTACAGACCTGCTATCGGTAAAGAAAGGGAAAGCAAAAAATAAACTTGAACATTTTCACACTGTGATTTAATTATTTTTTTAACGCTCCGAATTACTAATTAAAACTACCGAGCACCTTACAAAATGTATTTTATAACATACACGTTACAAAAACTTTAACATTTTCACACTGTGATTTAATTATTTTTTTTAACGCTCCGAATTACTAATTAAAACTACCGAGCACCTTACAAAATGTATTTTATAACATACACGTTACATTGTCCCCACAGAAGTCTCAAGGGGCGAGCACTTTTCCCTATACCGTAATGTCTCCTCCCACCTCATAAATATTCATGAGCAAAGTTGTCTGCGTGCCGTTACGCTGTGACGACATGGAAGAACTGCGGGTCCCGATTGCTGCAGCCGCTTGTCATTGTGACGAAGATTGGCACTAAGGTAAGCTGTCACTCAAACTCTTCTTTTCCGACTCCCTATCAATCAAGCGATATGGGCCGCGCGCTAAAAAGGCACTCGGCGCTTCCGTGGGAGGCGCGCGGTCTGCACGGTTTTAGGCTGAAATCAGACGTTTGGACGGCGGTTTCGGAGGATTCTCTGGCTCGACACACAGTCGAGGCCCAGCTCTTTTTTTATGGTCTTTTGTAGAAGTGCGAATGGCGGCTGCACTGGTGGGGAGGGATAGCCCGACGTCCCTTAGATTGATTGATAGGCGATAATGGGCAGGCTTTTTATTATATTTAAAGAGACAGAGACGATGTTTTTAATAAGTAAGCGAAAAGTCAAGGCGGCTTGTGTTTTTGCATGATGACGCAGGTGACGTACTGTAATTATATATTAATTGCCCCATTATCTGGCGCTTCGTATAAAAACACTATACAGAGATGAGCATATAAGCAACAGACACAGTACAAACATGGCGCCTACAGTAATCGAGAGGATGAGATACAGTCATCTGTGGCTGAAGAAGTAGACCATGACGGAGATTTAAAGCCACATTACGAGAAAATAATTCTTTTTAGATGTAGATATTGACTGTTTTTCTAAGCCCATTCAAAGCGAATCACTCCTTGAAGTCGTGTTGCAGTGCAGATACGTTACATCAAGGCGATATTTAGAGATGTTACTATTTATATCGCCAATTTGTATTCGCCTGTTCGCAAAGACCACTGCAGATGTTTGTCCAGTTCAGCATACAAGTTCATTTTGAAGCAAATGAATGTCATGCATCAAATCAAACAGGACTTTATGCATGGTTGTCTCACTTCTATGTAAAGCACGAAGTTTTGATTCACAGCGCCTGCAGAAAATACAATAAAAACTGATATGCGTTTTTAAGTGATAACGTTACAGGTATTATTTGGGTCATTCCTGGGATTCGGTAACATTTCAACTTGGAATATACATTTTTTTTAAACTACATATGATTCATTTTCTAAATACCCCACATCAGTAGGCACATATCAGATCTCCAAAAAAATCATATTTTCCCACCTCAGGCATTAAAGACCTTTTATTATTTGTGTTTTTTCCCCCCAGATTTAGACACACTTTTTCCCTCAACCCCGTTATGGACAAAATGGGATTGGTTTAAAAAATGATTTTGCACAGAATTTGTTATGAAACAAACATCTACCTACTGCTCATGTGTCCCTCCTGACAATTTAATGATAACAAATGTAACATCATAATTTAAAAAATTTTATGGGACTGAAGCTAAAAATACACAAATTGTATGTCTAAGGTCTCTTTATTTTTGTAAAAAAAAATACTTTTAATTTAGAAGTTTAACTAAAACCACAATTTTATTGTTTTAGTCCTTAACATGTCAGATGGTAATCAGCAAGAAATGCTTTCATTCTTAATTTTTTCCAAAAATATTAATGTGACAAGGTGTGATGGGGTTGAAGACCGTAACACATCTGAAGGGATACATTGCCTTCAATGGAAATTTTTGGTTTTGTTTCTCTCCCATATTGTCCCCCTTGTTTCAGGGTCAACATATCTGCATGGCCAACATTGTCTTTCTGCTGCAAATGTGGGTGCAATTTCTGATGTATGATGCTTGTCAAAGTTTAAGTGGACATATTACATCAAGAAATCGTGACTTTTATATTTTTTTCATTCAAATTATTAATAAATGAAGTAAATAACTCAACCCTGTCACAAGTTTACAACCCCGTAACAATGAGAAATACATACAGTGGGTACGGAAAGTATTCAGACCCCCTTAAATTTTTCACTCTTTGTTATATTGCAGCCATTTGCTAAAATCATTTAAGTTAATTTTTTTTCCTCATTAATGTACACACAGCACCCCATATTGACAGAAAAACACAGAATTGTTGACATTTTTGCAGATTTATTAAAAAAGAAAAACTGAAATATCACATGGTCCTAAGTATTCAGACCCTTTGCTCAGTATTTAGTAGAAGCACCCTTTTGATCTAATACAGCCATGAGTCTTTTTGGGAAAGATGCAACAAGTTTTTCGAACCCTGGATTTGGGGATCCTCTGCCATTCCTCCTTGCAGATCCTCTCCAGTTCTGTCAGATTGGATGGTAAACGTTGGTGGACAGCCATTTTTAGGTCTCTCCAGAGATGCTCAATTGGGCTCTGGCTGGGCCATTCAAGAACAGTCAGAGTTGTTGTGAAGCCACTCCTTCGTTATTTTAGCTTTGTGCTTAGGGTCATTGTCTTGTTGGAAGGTAAACCTTCGGTCCAGTCTGAGGTCCTGAGCACTCTGGAGAAGGTTTTCGTCCAGGATATCCCTGTACTTGGCCGCATTCATCTTTCCCTCGATTGCAACCAGTCGTCCTGTCCCTGCAGCTGAAAAACACTCCCACAGCATGATGCTGCCACCACCATGCTTCACTGTTGGGACTGTATTGGACAGGTGATGAGAAAACGGAAGGGTTCTGGTCGTCCCAAACGTCTTCCATTTAAGGATTATGGAGGCCACTGTGCTCTTAGGAACCTTAAGTGCAGCAGAAATTTTTTTGTAACCTTGGCCAGATCTGTGCCTTGCAACCATTCTGTATCTGAGCTCTTCAGGCAGTTCCTTTGACCTCATGATTCTCATTTGCTCTGACATGCACTGTGAGCTGTAAGGTCTTATATAGACAGGTGTGTGGCTTTCCTAATCAAGTCCAATCAGTATAATCAAACACAGCTGGACTCAAATGAAGGTGTAGAACCATCTCAAGGATGATCAGAAGAAATGGACAGCCCCTGAGTTAAATATATGAGTGTCACAGCAAAGGGTCTGAATACTTAGGACCATGTGATATTTCAGTTTTTCTTTTTTAATAAATCTGCAAAAATGTCAACAATTCTGTGTTTTTCTGTCAATATGGGGTGCTGTGTGTACATTAATGAGGAAAAAAAATGAACTTAAATGATTTTAGCAAATGGCTGCAATATAACAAAGAGTGAAAAATTTAAGGGGGTCTGAATACTTTCCGTACCCACTGTATATTTATGACAGGGTTGTGGTTTTTCACTCAAAATGGCTACTGTTCCGTATGTAGTGTAGGAGAGCAGACCATACATGGCAGCAATACAATATATATACTTAAGGGTTAAAATAAAATGTTGAAAAATTTTTAATTTTCCATCTTAATTTTGTGTGACAGGGTTGAGTTGGTTAGCTTGACAGTACCCTCCCTGACTATAATATGGCTCAAAAATATGAATAAAAAGTATGATACTACTAACCATTTTCTGCACCACTATTAAAAAGACCTGAATTATGTAATTTCTGGTAAATTATGTCACATGTGAGTGGAGTATTAATTATTATGGGCATAGAATGGTTAGTGTGACAGGGTTGAGTTCAGACTGAGGGACATAAATTTAAAGTCTGGTTTTTATAAAATATCTAGCATTTTTTTAGAAAAAAAAAATTTCACACGAAAGGAACACAAATAAATGCTTACATTATTACCAAAAACCACAGATATGCACATTTTGTTAATCATTTTCTAAGTACAAACTCAGTGAAGTGGCTCAGGGACATGACAAAATGCTTGGTTTACGATAGATACAAGATATTATTTTATGCTAAAAATATTAAAATGCATTACCTATATTTATTCATTATAATGGGCATACCAAAGTATTGTGAAAAGCTCCTAACAATTCATTTTGGTGAACCACCACTTTAGAAACTCTGGGGGACTGAAATACTACCGAATCCCAGGAATTACCCATTTATACAGCAAGATGATTTATTACCCGTATAATGTAGATATATGTATGAAATGAAATGTGGAATTAAACAGTTATTTTACACACTATTTACTATAATAATTTAATCAAAACTGAAAACAAAATGTTAATTATTCAGTTAGGTAAGGCAGATAGTAAAACTACCGTTATTTGCGTAAGTGTGCAGAGTTATATGCTGGTTATAATGTCCAAATACAAATATTAATATTCACAAGTAGCTTTAAATATTGATTAATTTGCCTGACCTATATTTGCATGTCAATAAAGCACTGAATGGCCCTTTTATAAAGAATCAGAATCACTTTTATTGCCAAGTACTGTGAGTATACATGTACAAGGATTTTGTCTCTGTGTCCTGTACAAATACAAGAAATAAATAATAATAATAATAAGTTAAACATTTTAAAGTAAGAGTAAAAATAGTTAGTTATGAAGCAGAAAAATACTCATTATTCTATAGTCTTTGGCAAAAGTCCAGTGCATTTTTGTAAGATTTATAAGTGTGTTTTTTTAAAATAAGATTAATATTGTAAGTTTGGCAGATAGAATTCATATTCATTGTTTATAGGAGAATAATATATATTTTTCTGGTAAAGGGTAGCAGCTGTTTTTCAGTTTTTCCACATAAATCTTTGTCTTTGTTTGTGACTGTGTCAGCTCAGAGGAGCTGAAGATCAGCTTTATAGAATGCCCAAGCGTTGTCCGCAGCAACATTAACAATGATGACATCCCCATCGGTGTCCATGGAGGATTACCAAGAGGCTGAACAGGTTTGTGTTGCCAAAGAGCTCTTCATACAGCCAATGGAGTACTGTTTTTGTTTTGCGTGAGTGTGTTTAATTGCCCTTTTAAATAAAGCGATAAGCATCTTTATATTGCTGTAAAAAATCAATAAGCGTCTTGTAAACATGCAAGTAAGACGTCTCACAATCTGAGATTGATGTCTTGTGAATTCTGGGAAGTCTGATCTCTGAGGCATCAGATGGAGTGATAGAGAGACTCGAGACTAACCCGAGATTTTCCAGCAGTCGTGACATATTTTTAACATTTCCCCTTTTTCAATCAACACTATTGTTGCGCTCCCATCACATGCGCTCAATCATGTGGGCCTGTCCCAACTATAAAGTACAAAGAAAAAGAAACCAACAAAACTGGTGGGTACTTAGCTTACTGTACTATATATTCTAAATTTAATATACGAATAGATTGTTGCATTATAATTATCCAAGATATCTGTATATCTTGCATGTTGAGTCACTCAATGTACTGGTATTTCTGTATTTACTCAGTTTTTCTGTTAAATAGTCTGAAACTAATGTGAAAAAACACTCTGTTAAATCTGTGAAAGCTTTCTAAATCTGCCAGAAAAAAAGATAGAGTAGTCTGAGGATTGAGAGAGAAACCCCTTTGTTAAAAAAATGAGGTTTTGTTACATGCTTTGAAACCCCATGTCAGCCCTTAGGGTCTGTGACAGAGAGGCTGTGTTTCTCAGAGCGGCCCACACACGGACGTTACCCGCCCGCAGACATGCCAGCTGACATTGCAAACTTCCTCATACATCTTTATTCCCTGCCCCTGTGTCCCGTGCAGATGCAAGTGGGAGAACAGACGGCGGGACAAGTGGAGGAGAGGTTGGAGGAAGAGGAGGAGAGCGAGGAAGAGGAGAGCAGCTCAGCACCGTCTGAACCACAAAGTCCTATGGAGGTGTACAAGACGGCCATTTACAGGTAACTTCCTTGCTTTTTTTCTCGTGGCGTGTTTTTGAGAAAGTGTAGTTGAATATGCATTTGTGGTTCGATGTATAAATGATGTGTTTGTTGACGGTCAGACACCCCTTGTTCCCCCTGCTGGCGCTGCTCTTTGAGAAATGCGAGCAATCCACTCAGAGCTCGGAGTGCGTGACCTCGGCCAGTTTCGATGTGGATATCGAGAACTTTGTGCGAAACCAGGAGAAAGAAGGCAAGGCTTTCTTCAGTGAGGACCCCGATTTGGACAATCTGGTAAGAATCGCCTGTTGAACTTTTTTTAACACATAGTTTTTGGTGTTTACACTACTTTTCAAAAGTTTGAAAAAAATATTTTATGCTTACCAAGGATGCATTTTTTTTATCAAAAATAACAATTTAAATGACTTTTTTTCTATTTTAATATATATATATATATATTAAAATGTATTCCTTTGATGTCAAAGCTGAATTTTCAGCATCATTACTCCAGTCTTTAGTGTCTCATGATCCTTAAGAAATCATTCAGATTTGCTACTCTAGAAACATTATTATTATTATTATTATCAGTGTTCAAAACTGTTGCTGCTTAGTATATTTTGTGGAAACCATGATAACATTTTTTCAGTATTCTTTGATGAATAGAAAAACAGCATTTATCTGAAAACAGAAATACTTTTAACAATGTAAAAGTATGGTCAATTTAATGCATCCTTTCTGAAATTATTAATCTATTTCTGGAAAAACAAACTTTGTATAGTAGTGTATATTAAACACAAAGAAATTACCTTTGCTGCAAACCATGTAAGATTTGTTTAATGTAAAAACTTTTGTTCTTTGTAAATAATTTATTTTAATTTAATAATCGAATGATTAATAATTTACATACATGTAATTAAAAAGCATTTATTTGAAATCTTTTAGAAATGTAACAGCCATAACATTATAAATGTCTTTACTGTCACCTTTGATCAATTTAATGCATCCTTGCTGAATATAACTAATAATTAAAAAAAAAAACTTTTGATCAGCAGCGTATACATTTAGGAATGCATGAAATATCACTTATCAGTCAATATTAAAGATTTAATCAGCATCAGCTCTAAAACATTATAATAATAAATATTTGAATTTTAACATGCTCATTTGAGTGTCCATCTGAGTCTACGTGAATGGTGAGGAAATTAAAATAGAGTTTTAGGGTCTTGTACAGTGGGTCGTATTCAGGGTTCACCTCTAGCAGTTCAATAAGTTCTCTCTGATCTTTCTGATGATGATTGTTGGCTGTACTGTGCTTTCTCATCGACCTCAGATGGTGAAGGCCATCCAGGTGTTACGGATTCACCTGCTGGAGCTGGAGAAGGTGAATGACCTGTGTAAAGATTTCTGCAGCCGCTACATCGCCTGCCTCAAGACCAAGATGAACAGCGAGACGCTGCTCAGCGGAGAGCCAGGAAGCCCCTACTCCCCAACACAGATACAGGTACACACGGGTCGAAAACACTGTCGAAACCTGCCTCCATCTCTGCTCAGGAAACAACCGTTGTGCACATGTTCTCTTCACAGCCGCAGAGCTCGTTCTCTGGAGCCATGAGTCCTCAAGGTATTGTAGTACCAGCATCGGCTTTACAACAAGGCAATGTTACTGTCACAGCTGTAAACCCCACACAGGTGCTAACAGGTTTGTTGATTGTTTTACTTCTGCTCACTGATTCTCATTTCATCGTACTGTATATTGACTGTGTGAGTGTGTTTGTTTTGCCCAGGCGGTACAGTATATCAGCCCGTTACAGTTGTCACTCCACAGGGGCAGGTGGTCACACAGACTCTGTCACCTGGAACAATACGCATCCAGAACTCACAGGTGAGACACTGTCAACAAGCACGCTCATTTCATGCAGTTATTCCGGTGTTCAGAGTTTCTTTGATGTGCTGATTCAACTATTCACCAGCACATCTTCATAATCTATTACAGTATGAATGCACACACTCCTGACAGCCACGGCTATTTTTTCCCACAGCTTCAGCTGCAGTTGAACCAGGATCTACACTTTTTCAGTCAGGAGGACAATTCGTCTAAGGCCAAGAGAGGCATCTTGCCCAAACACGCCACCAGTGTCATGCGTTCTTGGCTCTTCCAGCACATCGGTGTAAGTTTTTTCTGTCCTTCCCTGTTTTATAGTGTCAGAAAGAGTGAACCATCACAAAGGATTTTTCACTATTCACACCAAGTGCCAGAGCCCCCTGCTTTATCGCCTGACATTCCTTTTTTCTCATTGAATATCCAGTCACATAAAAAACGGGTTACAAACAGCATTTCATGTTCACTTCAGTGATAAATACAGTACAACCAATATCTCAAATGTAATGAATAAGGTGTAGGAAAGTAATGTATAATAGGAATATTTTGTTGTAAAATTATAATATTATTGGTCCACTGTTATCAGTAATAATAAAAAAAATATTATTAATAATTATAATAGCAAATAATAAAAATGGTCCTAAGTAGGTATAATGGATGTACATTACCATTCAAAGGTTTTGGGTTGGTAAGATTTTTAATGTTTTTGAAAGAAGGCTCTTATGCGCACTAAGGTGGCATTTATTTAATAGGAAATACAGTCAAATAATTTTATTACAAATTAAAATAACTGTTTTATATTTGATTATATTTTAAAATGCCATTTAGTCCTGTGACGGCAAAGCTGAATTTTCAGCATCATTACTCCATTATTTGCATCATTATTAGAAATCCTTCTAATATGCCGATTTGCTGCTCAAGAAACATTTCATTAATGTTGAAAAAAGTTGTGTTGCGCAATATTTTAGTGGACATTTTTTTTCAGGATTCTTTGAAGAATAAAGGGTAAAAAAGCATTTATTTAAAAATTAAAAATAGCAATGTAAAAGGCTTAATTGTCACTTTTCATCATTAAGTATTAATTTTATTTTTTATTTTTAATTACTGACCCCAAGCTTTTAACCAGTAGTCTATATTAAACACAAGCACTTCCTATGATGCAAAAAATATATATATATATTTATATTTTTTAAATAAAAAAACTTGTTCTTTGTAAATAATTTAATTGTTTTAATGTAATAATCTTAAATTTCTTAATTTAACTGAAAAACTATTTTAGTTGTAGTGTTGTTAATTGAATCTGCTGAAATATAATAAAAAGTTCTTATCAGACCACAGAGCTAGTCTGAGAAAAATGTTATGACAGCTTGAATTCAAGTTGAATTTGTTTTTAAATGTACAGATGAATGAAATGAGCTGGTAGGTGTTGATGACTGGCTCATGAAGCAGACACATATGTACATTTACACTCTCACAAACGTCAGCTGCTCATCTGAGAAGAGTGGTGATCGCTGAAGAGCCCGGCGGGGCAGTTTTCTGTCAGGCGGCCCACAGAGAGACATTGTTCTAATGAAGCGGAGAAAGAGACAGTTAACATATGGAGAGTGGATATGAGTGGACCCAGAGAGAGAAGATGTGAGACCTTTCTTATGTCTGTCCCTCCCAGCACCCCTATCCTACAGAAGATGAGAAGAAACAGATCGCCCTGCAGACCAACCTCACCCTGCTGCAGGTTAACAACTGGTGAGTTATCAGACATTGATACATACAGTATGCAGGTCCGTGTAGTCGACTGGATCGCCTCTGACTTACTGGCTCAATGTCTTCAGGTTTATTAACGCACGGCGACGGATCCTTCAGCCCATGCTGGATGCCAGCTCCTCAGACACACCCAAGAACAAAAAGAAGACGCCCCAAACGCGCCCCCTACAACGCTTCTGGCCCAACTCCCTCGCCGCCTCTGTGTCCCAGCAGCAGGTCACCATGGAAGACGGTACAGCCCGTGGATTCGACGAAGGAGCGGGCTTGCAGCAAGCACATGTGACGACCCCGGGCTGGACTCCGCTTTGTCCACGGTGAAAGCCGATCCGGTGATCCACAGCGTGAAGTTGAAGTATTTCCTCAGCGACCAGCACGGATCAGCTCCAGGCATGACGAAGCGGATATCGTCCTCTTTTGGAAGACCAAACAAAGTAGTTTCGCTTTCACAATGAAACACAGCGCCTTCACGACATGGTGGCGGTAGAACTACAACAAAACTACAGCAAGAATAAAAGTTACGCCTTCTTTCTTTGCATGAACATTTGGGCGGCGTTATGCAAATCTTCCCACATAGTGAGGTAGATATGTGGGGGCGTGTTAGAACGAGCCGTCTTAGGTAGGCGTGGCTGACTCTTAACTTTTATAAAGAATATCTCTTTGGATTTGAGACTCTAGTCTTTGCAACTTTACAGATCTTCTTTATGCACCAAGAGCTTGTAACACTCCAAAGAGAAAGGAAAAATTGAAATCGCATCATATGACCCCTTTTAATATTTAATGATACAGTGTGTATGGATTAATAATTTATGCATTTCGAAATTATTTTCAGTTAATAATCTTTTATTTTTATTTTTTATTAATAGTAATTCTGCTAACAGGTTAATCTAATTGACAACATCCAGATCTGTAGAGACTGAAATATAATGAAAACCTCATATTATCAGAGCGCAGAGCTACTCAAGCTAAGAAAGAATGTTCTGACAGTTTGAATTTAAGTTGTTTTTGTTTGTTAGACCCGATTAATGATCGATGATTAATAACTTCTTTTTGCATAAATAATGATTAAGTGCTATAATTTAATTGCCTATATTTCAAGATTAGAATAGTTTTGTTTGTGATACTCAGGTACCATGGTAACAGTCGGTGTAGGTGAGGATGGACTACACACGCTCTCATCAGATGGAGCTACGCTGGCCATGCAGCAGGTCATGATGGGAGGTCACAGTGAGGATGATGAAGATGAAGATGATGAAGAGGACGAGGACAATGATCCTCCCCACGCCGACGTGACCAGGCTGGGTCTGGAGACCAGCGACTCGCTGTAGTAGGACTGAACAACACACACACACACACACACATAGAAATACAAATCAATCAGTGTAAACCCCATGAGATTGGTACAGTCGAGCTGTTAGTAAACTCTTGATGGTATATTTAACAAATAAGCCAATATATATATATATATATATTTATATATTGATTCAACGTTTTGTCCCATTTTACGAGCTGAAATTCTTCCATTTACAGCCATCACTTGATTGAGCTCATATATCCTGTTTTCTAGTTATTTAGCGTGTTCCGTATGTGCTGTAGGCTGTCTGTACTGAGCGGCTTTTCATTTGCAGCAGTAGTCTTGTGATGCCATCGGTCAGATGACTAACCCGAAAGGAGAAACTCTGTTAGCTTAGCATGGGGAGGTTTAAACGCTGCACTCTGGGGGCTTTGAGCATTTTTCTCTTTGCTTCTATAATCGCTTCTGTCTCTCACACACACAAACACACAGATTTGCCTTTCAGACTCCTCATTTTGTAATAAAGAACACTGTACCTGAAGGACACTTGTTGTGTGTGATTGTATTTGTTTGTGCATCCTGTAGTATGACATCCGAGGTCATGCCGAGAGAGTATTTTTAGTGTAACCTTCAGTCGGGTGTGTAAACAGATAAATCATTTGACTCGGAGTCAAATTGTAATGTAGTTTGTGGAAAGTGGAAAATGTTGGGGTTTGTTTAGGGTTACTTTTGGTCTGTTTTCTCTGGATTTGTTTGGTTTGGCATTTATTAATTTCTCGAACACTTTGTGTATAATTAATAGCAAAAACAAAGGAAGTGAAGGCAAGAATACAGAGCAAAATAGAGACTTAAGAAGATCATTTAAATCTCTTAATAACATTAATTTAATGAAGATAATAAATGCATCACATGTTAAGCGTGTATACATTTGACCTTACAAAAATATATGCACTTAAAAGTTTTGACATTAATAAATGATAGATGTTTGAGCACAAGTAAATAATGTACAAAAAATTGATATATTTTACAAATAACCGGTACATTTCTTACAAATGTGTACTTTTGTTCTGGTCAATAGAATCAACAGGAATTATGTTTATATATTTGGGTCATTCTATAATTTAGTGTACATTTCATGTCCATTGATGATTCTAGCAATTTTCTTAAGAAATATATATTGTATCCGTTATTAGAATACATAGTATAATCACACATATATTTTATACACCCTGTTTTTCAGTTTGAGCTCGCCACATTACATAAACCTTAATTTTGCCTTTATGTCCCTTAAATGATAGTAGTCCATTGATGATTCTAGCAATTTTCTTAAGAAATATATATTGTATCCGTTATTAGAATACATAGTATAATCACACACATATATTTTATATACACCCTGTTTTTCAGTTTGAGCTCGCCACATTACATAAACCTTAATTTTGCCTTTATGTCCCTTAAATGATAGTTTTTACAATGGCCACTTTTTGAATTGAGTTGGTCTTGAGTGAGTTCAAAATAATGAATACAAATTTTTTAAATCAAAATGATCTATATTAAATGTATTTCTACAATCCAAATACCTGAGAAAAATAAAACCTTTGAGCACATTATGGTAAATGTCCTCTCCAGTGACTTATTGTCAAGGAGTACACAGTATTAACTGCCTGTCAACTATGTTGGGTACATTATTATGATTTGCAATATTTTTTTATCATTTTAATTCAAACAAACATTAAAGATTCAGGTTAACCTGATCAAGAAAATAACATTTGGTTGGCCAGACAATGCCAACCAAATCAAAGTCAAAATGGTGAAATTGTCAACTATGTTACCCGTCAATCTGCACAGTTTCCGTAACATAGTTGACAAACTCACCACCAGAGAAAACATCTTTTTATCTGTACTATCAAACTGGTGTTTAATGATTAAGCTTGGCAACTAGCAGACAAGTTACACTGTTGAAAAATATTTTGAACTGAAACCAGTAGTTAATTTATTGAGAAAGAGTATTGTTTTTCCTGATATGAGTTGTACCCAAAATTATAGAATGATTCATAACATGATTTCCCCCTTCATAAGTCATGTTGGATAAGGTATGCTAGATGTTGGTTATGGAAATATGTGCATGGAGTCCAGTAGAAACTCATCCACCATGAGATGCTCAATGTTGCCGATCCTCTTCTTTCTGATTAAAAAACACACATTTTAAACTATTATTTGTATTTCCAAAAGGAAATATCAGCACTTACAATGCCGCGAACATTATTAGCAGCTGAAGCACACGGGCAGGTATTCAAAAACCATTATGATTTATCATATGGTTACATTTTGAATGCTGAATGTCCTATTGTGAGTAAATATATGATTGTGAAAATATAATATCGAATGTCTTGATGACTTAACAGCTAATACTGTGTCAAAGTCTGTGTCCGGTCTGCAGTTCAATGAACTTGAGAAAAGCTGAGAAGGCGCAGTGTTTAACAACACAATCACCGCTAGATGACTCTAGTGTCCCAAAAACCTTTTCAAAGGTCAAAGAGACCCTGAGGAACCGTGTCAGTTATTCATCAGCACAAACACAGTTAATGAAAAATAAATCAGAGTATCAACTAGCCAATGAGAATGAAGTTCAGCCCCGCCTAAGCTCCTTTACTTACTCAGGCCTAGTTTACTATGACTAGTTGGCCTGGTCATTATCAAAATATGGTTGGATTTGCCAGAAACAAAAACATTTTGTGCCTGAACAATCTCTTGTCTCTTCTATCTGGTATAACACTTCTCTAACTTATAGTTATTTATTTACTTATTTTTATTGAATCATTAGAATGTTTTTTATTTTTATTTAAGTAATTTTAATATATACTTTTTTTCAGAGTTATACTTTTGTGTAGGATCTGACTATAATCTTAATAATAATAATTGCATTTTGTTAATGCTTGCATTTTTCAAATATAAAAAAGTCGGAAGTACATCCAAGGTCAGAGTTCAAAGAGGCTGTTCAGATGTTCACATGGTGAGTTTCCCACCACATTAAAAAAAAAGTTATTTAATTAAATGTACCTTTCAGTAATTCAGTTGATTTACACATTTCATTTGTGTTGCATTGTTTTATTTTTGTGTGAAAGACTTTTATTGAACCAAATTAATGGTAGGCCTATAATGTATTAAATATATTCTAATCAATGATGTTTGTTTTGAGATGCTTTTGACACCATTGTGAAAAATTCATCTTTAATGAGAATTTGTCACTGGTGTTAAACCCCTTACTTAACAAAACAAAATCATATAAAATTTGAATTAAATTTAAAGTCAAGTCAAGCTGCCTTTTATTACTAATAATTTCAAAATGTTAATAAATACTTAGAGATTTTGGGAATGACAACTTAACAGAACTGATTTTCCAACCTTAAACATTTTGTAAATAAGGAAGTGTATTTTTTATTTATTTTTAGCAAAACTCTTTTTTATATATACCTCCATTTGTTGCTGAATCCATGTGAGAGCTTCACTTGTGCTGGTGTAAACTCCTGGTTTGTTTTTTTGTCCACAGCTCTCAGCCCAGCTGGCTGCCCCCACCAATGTCCACCCGGACCCCTGACAGGCCAGCGGCCCTCCGCTGTCCCCCTACAGACAGAAGACTAGGGGTTAAACTAAGGTGCAAATACATTTAAGAGTGGTTGTTTGAATAATGGCTATTGTACTTCTTTGTGATGATAATACACAGATGCAATACCTGACATGTTCCAGCACCACCCTCTGAGAATCCTGCACAGATGTTCCAGGAGGTCATACCAATGTTCACATGGTGAGTTTCCCACCACATTAAAAAAAAAAGTTATTTCATTAAATGTACCTTTCAGTAATTCAGTTGATTTACACATTTCATTTGTGTTGCATTGTTTTATTTTTGTGTGAAAGACTTTTATTGAACAAAATTAATGGTAGGCCTATAATGTATTAAATATATTCTAAGCAATGATGTTTGTTTTGAGATGCTTTTGACACCATTGAGAAAAATTCATCTTTAATGAGAATTTGTCACTGGTGTTAAAACCCTTACTTAACAAAACAAAATCATTTAAATTCGAATTAAATTTAAAGTCAAGTCAAGCTGCCTTTTATTACTAATAATGTCAAAATGTTAATAAATACTTAGAGATTTTGGGAATGACAACTTAACAGAACTGATTTTCCAACCTTAAACATTTTGTAAATAAGGAAGTGTATTTTTTATTTATTTTTAGCAAAACTATTTTTTATATATACCTCCATTTGTTGCTGAATCCATGTGAGAGCTTCACTTGTGCTGGTGTAAACTCCTGGTTTGTTTTTTTGTCCACAGCTCTCAGCCCAGCTGGCTGCCCCCACCAATGTCCACCCGGTCCCCTGACAGGCCAGCGGCCCTCCGCTGTCCCCCTACAGACAGAAGACTAGGGGTTAAACTAAGGTGCAAATACATTTAAGAGTGGTTGTTTGAATAATGGCTATTGTACTACTTTGTGATGATAATACACAGATGCAATACCTGACATGTTCCAGCACCACCCTCTGAGAATCCTGCACAGATGTTCCAGGAGGTCATACCCAGTCTGCGGCAGTCTCTGCTGGACCGTAACGGGATCTGAGCGGTATGTAGGGACACACTGGCCTCTCCTGCGCAACACACATATGTGCATTCTGAAGAGCCGACTGAATACACACTCAGAAAGCAATATAGTTGAAAATGTCTTCAAAAGCTGTGAAACGTGTTTACTACAAGCATTTGCACAAGAAATACCAGCTGTTCAACTTTTTTCAATTAAGTGCCCTTAAAAGTGTACTAACACCAATTGGATCCACACTCACCACCATCCACTATGGATCCCCAGCCTGAGATCAAACACATCTGTCCATTCTCAAAGCTCTCGCCATAACTGGGCAAACAGATGGGTGCTACTTGGTCTGGGAAGAGAGAAAATGGAGATATATTGTACTAAAACCATGATTATATTCCCATTTAAAAGTCTGTTATACAAATAATTCAATCAGTGACAAGAAGCAAATTCTTACCATTGAAAGACAGAGGTAGTTTAAGCTTTATTAGCGCTATGTTGTAGCTGATTTCTGCTGGCCTGTAGTTGGCATGGTAGATGATTTTCTCCACAGAGAGAGCTCCAGATCCACTCAATGGCTGGTCTGTTATCCCAGCATACACGGCCCATAACAGTGGCTGATCAAAGCTTTGAACAAAAAGAATCACAAATTTAAGTACTGGACTTATCCAAATGAGCCCAGTGCCAGTGTAAACTAGGCTGGATCAGTGTCAGATCAACATAAACTAGTCTCAACCAGCACAGAACCAGCATAAACCAGTCTGGACTGGTACCAGATCAGGATAAAAAAGCCTGGACCAGTATCATACCATCACAATCCAGTCTGGATGAGCACAGAACCAGCATAAATGAGTCTAAACCAGTACAAAAACAGTGTAAACCAATCTGGATGTGCACCAGACCAGTATAAACCAGACTGAATGGACACAAAAAAGCATAAACCAACCCTGATCACCATCAGTCCAGCATAAATCAGTGTGAACTAGCACAGAACCAGTCTGGACCAGAACCTTACCACCATAAAACAGTCTGGACCATCACAGAAATAGTATAAGCCAATATGGACCAGCACAGAACCAGTATAAACCAGTCTGGACCAGAACCATACCACCATAAAACAGTCTGGACCATCACAGAAATACCATAAGCCAGTATGGACCAGCACAGAACCAGTATAAACCAGTCTGGACCAGAACCTTACCACCATAAAACAGTCTGGACCATCACAGAAATAGTATAAGCCAGTTTGGACCAGCACAGAACCAGTATAAACCAGTCTGGACCAGAACTTTACCATCATAAAACAGTCTGGACCATCAAGGAAATAGTATAAGCCTGTTTGGATCAGCACAGAACCAGTATAAACCAGTCTGGATCAGCACCAGTCCATCATAAAGCAGTCTGGACCAGCACAAAACCAGTATAAACCAGTCTGGACCAGAACCTTACCACCATAAAACAGTATGGAGTCGGACCAGCACAGAGCCAGTATAAACCAGTCTGGACCAGAACCTTACCACCATAAAACAGTCTGGACCATCACAGAAATAGTATAAGCCAGTTTGGACCAGCACAGAACCAGTATAAACCAGTCTGGGCCAGAACCTTACCACCATAAAACAGTCTGGACCATCACAGAAATAGTATAAACCAGTCTGGACCAGCACAGAACCAGTATAAACCAGTCTGGACTAGCATCCAACTAGCATAAAACAGTGTGGACCAGAACCAGACCATTATAAACCAGTCAGGACCAGCACAAAACCATTACAAACCAGTGTAGACCAACACCAGATCACCATAAACCAGTCTGGACCAGCACAAAATCAATTTGGACCAGTTTTTTGCAGCAAGTCGACATGATATACGTGTGTATGTGTGTATGTCATACTCACTGGTACACACAGTGCGCAGCAGTGAGAATCCAGCGCTCACTGATGATTGATCCTCCACACAGATGCTGGTTCTGGTAATGCAGGCTGACCTGCCACGGGACCAGCTCAGACCTCGACACGTTCCCTCCCACAATACGACTGCGGACGGCTGGCCTAGAACCACACTCTACACCGCAACACACAAACTGGATCTGAGTGGAAAACTCACTGACACAATGCAAAAGTCACCAGTCTTTTATAACATATATAGCTGTTTGGTTATAGATGATTAAGTTAGGGAGTTCTGGGTGGTTTCTAAGTGTTTACTGACTAAACGTCATACACGATATTGCTGAGATGAAGTCTATAACTTGTGTGAGTGTGAGTCACAGAAGCAATTAGAGACTGTGTAATTGCTGTGATGTTTATCTTTAATTTTAAAAAAGAAAAGAAAAAGAAAAAAAACCTCACCTATACACTTGACAGCAGTCACTATACCAGAACTGCATCGAGTCTTTCTGGAATAATAGAAAATACACTTTTAGTGCCATCAATATCTTTCTATCTGTCTGAACTACACACATAGTTAACAATATTCAGGTTTCATTTCTATGCTTCCATTTATCTTTTTATTAAAAAATGCAAATCAACTCTCATTTCTCATCTCATTTCAGCATGGAAGACAGCATCTGCTCAAAACCTTCAGCTGCAGAGAATAAGGCCGTTCAGGCATTCATACATCTGAAGGTAAGAGATCTCACAGCTTTGGGACTCAGAGACAGTCTTGACTGCTTTATCAGGTACTAAAGACCCTCCTGAACATCTGTCTACAGAGGCACCTCAGATTGTTTGGAGTCAGTATTGAACAATGTGCCATGTAATGTGTCAGTCACTGGACTGATCTTATTTGACAGTCTTTGGCCTGAGTAACTCTTCTTCCGGCTTGAGTCCATTTGTTTTAGATCAAAGAAAAAGAGTGATTGAAATGCTCATTTTTAAGTTAAGGCGCAACTGCTGCTAATATTGGTTGACTACTTTTTAAAAATGACATACTGTTTTTTTTTTTTTTTTTATTTGAATGTTGCTTTAAAATACTACTTTAATTTATTCAAGAAAATTCAGCCGTGAATATGTTGTCTATCTTTCAATACACATTGTTATGTGAACAACTAATCTGAAAGTGTCACGAAGCTAAAATAAAGGCACAACATAAACCAGGATTTGGGAATTTGGCATATCACATGTTAATTTTGAATCAGACATGAACAAAAAAAACACTCATGGAGTCAACTGTGACCTTAGTCTCAAAGACTCTGAACAATTCACTGACTTGATGAGTCTGATTCAAAACGCTTAGCTTAGAGTAGCTCACCCAAAAATTTAAATTTGCTGAAAATGTACTCAGCCTATAGCCATCCAAGATGTAGATGAGTTTGCTTCTTCACAGAAGAAGTACACAAGATTTAGAGAAATGTAGCATTACATCACTTGCTCACCAATGCAGTGAATGGGTGCCGTCAGAATGAGAGACCAAACAGCTGATAAAAACATAACAATAATCCACAAGTAATCCACACCACTCCAGACCATCAATTAATATATTGTGAAATGAAAAGCTGCATGTTTGTAAGAAACCAATCCATCATTAAGGTGCAACTGTCTATTTAACTTATTTAACTTGAAACCGTTGCTTCTGGCCAAAATATGAGAGCATAATCCATATTTATTACAAAATATTGTAATATTTTGTTTATTACAAACACGCAGCTTTTCACTTCATAAGACAGGACTGGAGTCGTGTTGATTACTTGTGGATTATTGCGATGTTTTTTTCGACTGTTTGGACTCTCATTCTGACGGCACCCATTCACTGCAGAGCAACCATGGGTGAGCAAGTGATGTAATGTGAGCGAATATGAAACGGTGTTGGGAATCTTTTTGACTGACATTAAAAAGAACCAGTTCATAGGAGTCCTTTGTCCGCTAATCGACTTACTAGTTGTTCTTTGCAGGAGGAAACACCGGCACATGCTCTAAATATATGATATCTGATGAAACCTCGCATTTGGAGACACATTTTCCCAATGTAAATATTTAATTATTTATATTTTTTACATTTGTGACCATTTAGTTCAGTCTGGAGCCATGAAAACTACATTGTCAAACAAATGTTTTATTTTGGCAGGGTATATTCGGGTTGCTTTGTACACGGGAGTATAAAAGAAGGTTTACCTGAGGTATGAAGAGTTTTGGATCTTGAAGTTGTCTTTAAGTCCTGTTTGGTTGATATTAAGAGCCACTAGATTATTCTGAAAGACTGCTTCAATGGAGGAGATGGGAACATCAGTAGAGTTCACGTAACTACAATCAGTCAGAGGAGAACAAAAGAGCAATCATTAGACAAATGACTGGAAAAAGGTTTGAATCGAGTGTGAATTGGCTGTAAAATCAAAACAATTACATTAAAGCTAGAGCACTGGGTTCTTTCACATTGATATCATTTTATAGTTATTAAATGAAAAAAAAAATATATATATATATATACCCAACACAAGTGCAATTTCTCTTTCCCTCTTAATTTCACCCTTATTTACTTTCATTCATAAGCGGTTACTTCTGAAAAAAGGAAAGCTATTGACTTTAGCTGATTGGTTCTCTTATTAAGGAGGTGTGGCTGGAGGGATGGTAATCAGTCATTATTTTTGACCAAAACAACTACTAAGTTCAAGTGCCCAGATGCCTAACATTAAGAACAGACAGACCTCTGAAATGAAAAGACAGACAGAAGACTGCAGATGTTAAATGGAACTTGACCTAGTTGAGGTGAAACAGCATTTGCCGTGATGATTTTTCTTTCTTTCATTTAATGGCAGACTGATTTTAATTGGATTAACTATGCAGATAATGAGGCCACCAGGAACAGAGGCTCATTATTATTCGTAGACACCCACACAGTGCAAGAAAACACACTCACACAAGAAAAGTATCACCATATTTCTGTGTTTAAAAAGGGGAAATCCCTGCTTTGCTCTGGGAAATGACTTTTCCTGAAATAGCGGGCATGACAGATGATCATTTTGGCTCCGTTGTTAGTCAACGGACATGAAGAGAATAATTGCAGACCCAGGATCTGAAGTTACTGAGATTACAGTCCTGATCTTTCACAGCTGTCCCACTGAGCAGGACACTGACGGCTGATACTGTAAATAGCAGAACACTATGAAAATTGCACAAAATTTGTGCTTCCAAATTCATTAAACTGTAACAGAATGAAAAGTTTAAAATATTTTTTATATTTCATATATTCCTCAATACCTACTAGGGGGTCTTGGTAAACTTCCAAGAGCTACAAGGTTTAACTTAAAATGAGACAAAACAAGCATTAAAATAAGCTTTAATAATAATAATAATAATAATAATCAAGATTAGGTTTTTTGTTTTGTTTTGTTGTGTTTTGTTGAAGACCCGCCTCCCATGGTCTTGGAAAACCTGGATATAAGAAGGAATTTAAAAAATGTAATTTCTAGACCTGTCAAAGTCATAGAAATTAATAAGATCTCACAACTGAAATCAGTATTATTTAACAACCACTGAAATATTTTATTGGGTGTAAATTGTGAGTAAATTATTTTTAAAAAGTCCTTTTCCTTAATCTTTATCCAGTAATTCACAAACAGCTGGAAATTTCATTAATTCATTGTTCAAAGAGAGTAGGAACCCTGAAGAACATTCGGCTCTCGAAACCAGAATTTAAAAATGTACAAAATGTCATTTATTTTAAATTGAATAATTTTGTATAGATTATTTAGTTCATTTTAATCTATTAACACTATTTTAATTTATTGGGGGGGGAAAGCAGCTTTATCATTAAATCAGATGAAAAAGACAAAAATTGCACACATCCAGCAGGCAAAAAGCTCAATGTGGGTGCTCAATCACAAACATCTGAAAAAACTGGAGCACCAGAACTCCAAAAGTAGAAAAATAATTTAATACCTCTTTCAACCATCAGTGACATTTCAAGCCATATGTTCAGATGAAGAGCTGTTCACTGTCAGTGTTGCTGTACATGTATTCAATTATTTTTTTTCTACTTTTGGATATCTGGGGAGCCACATTTTTCACATTTTACATCTATACCAGATAAATATATTTGCCTAATGTAAAATGCAATCCATCTGCCCCAACATTTAAATTAGAAAGATTCTGTGTAGTACATTGTAATTCTTCATACCTGCTGTATCCCAGTTGTCTGCAGGCTACGGAGCCCAGATGAGAATCCCAGCCCTCAGAGCACACAGTCCTCCATGAGCCCCTACTGAACACCTGCAGCACAGAGCTCCTGCCACTCACACGCACTGAGAGAGAGAAAGAGAGAGAGAGAGTTACGGTCAGGTTTTGAGGATTTTGAAAGATCTGCTCATGGGGATAAAAAGGGTGTCGAAGTTGACTGTCACCAGAAACGTGTACTGAAACAATAAATAGGGTTGATTTTGATTTCATGTTGATTTTAAGGTCAAGAATAGACAGATAGCATCAACCCACCACAGTTGAGCTCATCTTCTCCATCTCCACAGTCCTCGACTCCATCACACACAGCATTTCTGCTGATACACTGAACCAATGACAAACACTGAAACTTTCCTGAGCAGCTCTTCAGACCCACTGGAGAAACAGAGAACAAATGCATGATGGTGACAAACACACACACACACACACACACACCTCTCTAAAAAAAGTTAAAACAGCCATCTGTTAGCAGTGAGCTGTCCTCATAGAGCAGGGTGGAGCTCATTAAACATTTACTCAGGATGAGTTTCATTAGTAAGGAGGATACTTACCTTCACACCTACACACACACACACACACACACACACACATGTTGGGTTTTCATGTTTTATGGGGATATTCCAGGCATAGATATAATGGTTTTATACTGTACAAAGTGTACTTTCCCTAAACCTACCCCTCACAAAACTGCATTTTTAAATTTTCAAAAATCTTTCATCATTCTGTATGATTTATAAGCTTGTTTCCTCATGGGAACTAAAAAAAAGTCCAAATGTACTGGTATTACTATCCTTCTGGGGACATTTGCTCTCCATAACGTAGGGAATACCAGGTACACACATACACACACACATAATTTCCTGTCATGGTGGGGACTTTCTTTTGACTTCTATTGTCTGTATACTGAGCTAATGATATTTCCCTTTCACTAAGCATAAACATTTTTACCCAAATTGATGTTTATACCGTTTGACCTGCGTAATATTTTGTGGAAACTGCCATACATCGTTTGTTTAGGATTATTTAATGAATAGAAATATAATTTATTTAAAATATAAATATTTTTTAACATTGTAAATGTCTTTACTGTCACTTCAAATTAATTGTTAGTTGTGTCCTTGCTGAACAAGTGTTAATTTCTTGAAGAAAAAAATCTTACCGTTACCTTTTGAATGGTAGTTTAACACAGTTTCCACAAAATATTAAGCCGTTTTATTAAATAATAAATTGTATTAGTAAATAATAATATTATTAAACGATATTAGCTTATATTAAACAGCTTATTATTAGTCATATTAAACTACTCTCAACACTGACAAGAAGAAATATTTCTTGAGCACCAAATCAGCATATTAAAATAATTTCTGAAGGATCATGTGACACTGAAGAGGAATAAATTGCATTTTACCTTTTACAATTTAAAATGTAATAAAACTGAAATAAACAGTCACTTTAAATTGCAATATTATTTCACAAACAAACAATAAATTAATAAATATCTTACCAATCCCGAACTTAAGACCATTAGTGTACACATATACACATTTATATAAGTATGTCCAAAAAGCTGGTTTGGTCAGATTTAACTAACCTCTGGGGAACATTTAGTAGCCAAATTATAAGAAAACACACAGACTCACCTCCCAAACCTATTCCTAGAACCAGAATCAAGACAATTAGCAAGCCCAAGATGATGAGCAGAGCCAACAATCTGCGAGACGCATACGGCCAACACAAAGACTTCAAGTCTGACAGTCTTGCTCCTGAGAGACAGAGAGAGAGAGAGGGAAAGAGACGGGTCAATATAATCAGTCTGCTAAAGGCCAGTGGTGCCAGCGGAGTAAAACTGATTAGATCACTTTTAGCACCTTAAGTATCTGTCCTTTAACCCCTGTGTAATTGGCCGTGTAAACCACGTACTGAAGCCATTTCAGATTGTACTTCCACAATGTGACACACCAAGAAAGCTTGCTTACCATCCAAGAAGGGCTGGACCTTGATGACGGGCACACCTGGGCTGGGTGGGATCTGAATGTTATGGGCTTTATACACAGGCAGTGGAGCCGACACCACAGTGGGCAGCTCATCGGGGACGTGAGGGTCCTGCGAGTCTGGGTCGTACAGGTGACTGGAATGGCTGTTTTGACTGCTGAAGGAACTCACATTGAACGTGGTGGGCGTCTCGACTACAGGAAGGTCCTCTTCTGTGACCGAGACTAACTCAAGAGCACCAGATTCAGTGCCGTCCTCTACCGGATTCTGAGATTGTGTGAGAACAAAGACAAGTAAGAGACACTTTTAAATTATATGAAGGGATGCATGACCAGTTAAAAGTTTGGAATAATTTTTTTTTTTTTATGATTTTGAAAGAAGCTGCATATACTCATTAAGGATGCATTTATTTGATTAAAAATACAGTAAAAACAGTATGATGAATACAACATTCAAAAGAACAGTGTTTATTTGAAATAAAAAATCTTTTGTAACATAAATTTCTTCACTTTTGTGCACCCTTTCTGAATAAAAGTATAAACAACTGTTGTCAATCATGTGATCATGTGACAAGCGAGTATAGGCCGATGAAAATGTATCTTTGCCATCAGAGGAGTAAATTACATTTTGAAAATATATTACAGCAGAAAACAATCATTTATTTGTGTATTGTGCTGTATTTTTGATCAAATAAATGCAATCTTGGTGAGCATAAAGAGAATTATTCCAAATGTTTGACAAGTAGTGTGTATTTATGAAAAACAAACAATAATAATAGTAGTAATAATAATATTAATGATGATGATGTTTTTGGTGATGCTTAAAATAAAAATGTTGAGGTGATCAGCAATTAAATAAAAAGAGTCTTGTTAAAAGACTTAAATTCTTGAAAAAAGAAATGCTGCTTTAAGTTGTTTGGCATAATGTATTATTGTTTAGCATATTAAAAAAAAATGTTTTTAAATATTAGTAATAAATGTCCACCAAATCCATTTTGCTGTGACTAGAAACCCACAGGCAGAAACACCTTTAGTTAGTTAGATAGTTAGTTATACAAACCAATATCTACTTAAAACTTTGATATTTACATGAAAAGGCATGCTTCATTAAAAAAAATGTTTCAGGATTCAACTAAGGACCAAGTTGTACATGCAAGTGTATTCATTGCTTAATGACAAAAAAAGCGAGCGCATGATGGATAGCATGACACCGGAGGAAATTGTGTGAGCTGCTGTGATAGACCAACTTTGTCAACCTTAATATAATTTAAAAGTGTCTGAAACACAAGGACACCCGCAAACACTCTGACATGAAATACTGCTGGTCATGCTTCCTTACCTTCTGCTGTCGGCTTCCTTCCTCTGAAACGGGCCGCTCCGTCTCTCCTGCTGTCTGGGAAGAAGCCATGACTCCGCTCTCGTCCTCTCATCTTCACTCCATCTTGGATGACAGTGACACCGATCCACTTAGGAAGTGAAAAAGTGACGTTGTCAGTGGGAATCCAAGGCCCACGGTCTGTTTAATCTTTGTCAGAAAGAATGAAGAATGAATTATATCCAGTGAGTCCAAATCCAAGCAACCGCCTGTGAAATTAGCTTTTGAGAAATTGAGAAATGAAGGGGCTAATTTGAAGGTGACTTACTAGAGAGCTACAGATCTGTCCTTCTGAGTGACTTCATATCTTATTCTTGTTCTTCCCTCTCTCTCTCTCTCTCTCTCTCTCTCTCTGCCACACCTGCTCTTGAGCTCAAAGTGACACCTGAGCAGGTGTGCAGCAGTGTTTTGTCATGTCACTACAGCTGTGGATCAGGTAATGCTGGACAGTCTCAGCTTCTGAGGTCCGGTTACACTGAAAGGTCAGGCAGGAGCGCCAAGCAAGAAAAGGTCATCAGTCTTTTGGCGGTTCCCTAATTGAACCTCCAGGACCCATAATTATATTAATCAAATACCGTGCAGTGTCTAGATATATGATATCTGAACCAAAAAAATAATAATTTAAAACAACTTTTATTTAAACTTTTATTATGGTACTGAAATATTTATTATTATTATATATATTCAGGTACTGAAAATTAATTTTGCTATTTTTGTGGGGCTTAAAAGTAAAAAAAATCTAGGTGTTCAGAGCTTTTCCACTACTCTAATCTTTAGCAGAGACTGAAATTCTTTTAATAAATGGTGAAAATACCCACAGTTATATTCATTATATTCATTAAGGACACTGGAGTTTCTAGATAGATTTTTTTTTTAATTAAAAATCATTCAAATGCAATTCAAAAACCTCTTTTATGAACTTATTTTCAATTTTTATAAATTTGTTTTCATATTTTTGGGGGGCTTACAGTAAACAATATCTAGGTTTTCAGAGAATGGTGAAAAAAAAACGATTTTGTTCATTAAGGACATCGATGAGTTTCTTGAAAGATGTTTTTTAAAATATAAAAATACACTGAAATGCGCTTGAAAAGGAAAAGCAAAAATATTTATACATAAAAAATATTTATACATAATAGTAAAAATAATCAAAAATGTATACATAATAAAATGCAATTCAAAAACCTATTTTATAATTGAACCATTTCAATTTCTGAAAATTCATTCTGATGTTTTTGGAGAGGCTTAAAAGTAAAAAAAAATGTCTAGATGTTGGGAGATTGTGATAAATGGGAAAAAAAAGTCTTGTTAAAAGACTGGAATTTTAAAAAGAAAGAAATGTTTTTTGGCATAATCTATTACTGTTTAGCATAATAAAAAAATAAGCAGTATAAGGCTCTATTAGTAATAAATATCCACCAAATCAAAGCCAGCGTTTAGTGTAATGCAGGAAGCTATTTTATTGTGACAAGAAACCCAGGCAGGCAGAAACACCTTTAGAGTATTTAATCAATCAATGAATAAATGTTTGAAAGCTTAATGATTAAATTGTACATTCAAGGTGTAATGAAATGTGTTTTAGTACTTTTAACTTCATGGTCATAAAAAACAAGAAATCATTGGATTTGTTCAGGTCGTTCATTAAAAGGGTGACACAGTAAACACAATGTGTCATTACATCAGTCTAATACCGAGAACCCTTGTTAGTTTTCCGTCATGCTCTGAGAGCTGTATCTGGTGTCGTGGAGTCTTTTTTAACGCTGTGAGTCAGTGTGTTTGTTAGATACTTTAGAACTTGCATGTGATTCTGAGACGTAAACATGCACTGTCGCTTGCTCACCAGCAGATGTCGCTAAAGTGCTTCAGTGTGTCACGCATCATTGGTCGGGCTTTTAGGCAGCTGCTCACGAGTCAGCGCCTTCTCGGTTGTTACGGGTGAAGTGGGCTCTGATGCAGTGATGATTCACACGTTTGTGTGATAAAGGAACCGAATTTTGTGCGGTTATAATCCGGTCCTCCCTCTCTCGCGCGGAGTCACGACTACTGGATAATCTGAGAGGCGTTTGACTCAGCAGCCATAGACTGACAGAAACAACACCGTGACCAATGAAAAACTGCAGAGGCCAAGTATATAGCCTAGTGGCATTTATAGTTTCAAAACTTAAAGGGGTCATATGATGCTGCTAAAAAGAACATTATTTGGTGTAATGAAATGCGTTTATGCGATTTAAGGTTAAAAAAAACACATTATTGTCCACATACTGTACATTATTGTTTCTCCTCTATGCCCCGCCTTTCTGAAACGCGTCGATTTTTACAAAGCTCATCGGTCTGAGAAAGCAAGGTGTGCTCTGATTGGCCAGCTGTCCAGTGCGTTGTGATTGGCTGAATTCCTCAAGCGTGTGACGGAAATGTTACGCCCCTCACCATACTGTGATGCCTGCAGCAACCACATGTGAGGACCGCTTCGTCCACGGTGAAAGCCGATCCAGCGATCCACAGCGTGAAGTTGATATATTTCCTCAGCGACCAGCTCAGATCAGCTCCAGACATGACGAATAAGCGGATATCGTCCTCTTTTGGAAGACCAAACAAAGTAGTTTCGCTTTCACAATGAAGCACACAGCGCCTTCACGACATGGCGGCAACAACAATACTACAGCGAGAATAAAAGTTATGCCTTCTTTCTTTGCTTCAACATTTGGGCGGCGTTATGCAAATCTTCCCACATAGTGAGGTAGATATGTGGGGGCGTGTTAGAACGAGACAGTTTAGGTAGGTGTGGCTGACTCTTAACTTTTATAAAGAATATCTCTTTGGGTTTGAGACTTTAGTCTTTGCAACTTTACAGATCTTCTTTATGCACCAAGAGCTTGTAACACTCCAAAGAGAAAGGAAAA
>NW_015505518.1:1226685-1246912 GCF_001515645.1 Sinocyclocheilus grahami | reverse complement strand
ACACACACACACACACACACACACACACACACACTCTCTCTCTCTCTCTCTCTCTCTTTCTCTCTTTCACACACACACACACACACACACTCTCTCTCTCTCTCTCTCTCTCTCTCTGCCACACCTGCTCTTGAGCTCAAAGTGACACCTGAGCAGGTGTGCAGCAGTGTTTTGTCATGTCACTACAGCTGTGGATCAGGTAATGCTGGACAGTCTCAGCTTCTGAGGTCCGGTTACACTGAAAGGTCAGGCAGGAGCGCCAAGCAAGAAAAGGTCATCAGTCTTTTGGCGGTTCCCTAATTGAACCTCCAGGACCCATAATTATATTAATCAAATACCGTGCAGTGTCTAGATATATGATATCTGAACCAAAAAAATAATAATTTAAAACAACTTTTATTTAAACTTTTATTATGGTACTGAAATATTTATTATTATTATATATATTCAGGTACTGAAAATTAATTTTGCTATTTTTGTGGGGCTTAAAAGTAAAAAAAATCTAGGTGTTCAGAGCTTTTCCACTACTCTAATCTTTAGCAGAGACTGAAATTCTTTTAATAAATGGTGAAAATACCCACAGTTATATTCATTATATTCATTAAGGACACTGGAGTTTCTAGATAGATTTTTAAAAAAATTAAAAATCATTCAAATGCAATTCAAAAACCTCTTTTATGAACTTATTTTCAATTTTTATAAATTTGTTTTCATATTTTTTGGGGGCTTACAGTAAACAATATCTAGGTTTTCGGAGAATGGTGAAAAAAAAACGATTTTGTTCATTAAGGACATCGATGAGTTTCTTGAAAGATGTTTTTTAAAATATAAAAATACACTGAAATGCGCTTGAAAAGGAAAAGCAAAAATATTTATACATAAAAAATATTTATACATAATAGTAAAAATAATCAAAAATGTATACATAATAAAATGCAATTCAAAAACCTATTTTATAATTGAACCATTTCAATTTCTGAAAATTCATTCTGATGTTTTTGGAGAGGCTTAAAAGTAAAAAAAAATGTCTAGATGTTGGGAGATTGTGATAAATGGGAAAAAAAAGTCTTGTTAAAAGACTGGAATTTTAAAAAGAAAGAAATGTTTTTTGGCATAATCTATTACTGTTTAGCATAATAAAAAAATAAGCAGTATAAGGCTCTATTAGTAATAAATATCCACCAAATCAAAGCCAGCGTTTAGTGTAATGCAGGAAGCTATTTTATTGTGACAAGAAACCCAGGCAGGCAGAAACACCTTTAGAGTATTTAATCAATCAATGAATAAATGTTTGAAAGCTTAATGATTAAATTGTACATTCAAGGTGTAATGAAATGTGTTTTAGTACTTTTAACTTCATGGTCATAAAAAACAAGAAATCATTGGATTTGTTCAGGTCGTTCATTAAAAGGGTGACACAGTAAACACAATGTGTCATTACATCAGTCTAATACCGAGAACCCTTGTTAGTTTTCCGTCATGCTCTGAGAGCTGTATCTGGTGTCGTGGAGTCTTTTTTAACGCTGTGAGTCAGTGTGTTTGTTAGATACTTTAGAACTTGCATGTGATTCTGAGACGTAAACATGCACTGTCGCTTGCTCACCAGCAGATGTCGCTAAAGTGCTTCAGTGTGTCACGCATCATTGGTCGGGCTTTTAGGCAGCTGCTCACGAGTCAGCGCCTTCTCGGTTGTTACGGGTGAAGTGGGCTCTGATGCAGTGATGATTCACACGTTTGTGTGATAAAGGAACCGAATTTTGTGCGGTTATAATCCGGTCCTCCCTCTCTCGCGCGGAGTCACGACTACTGGATAATCTGAGAGGCGTTTGACTCAGCAGCCATAGACTGACAGAAACAACACCGTGACCAATGAAAAACTGCAGAGGCCAAGTATATAGCCTAGTGGCATTTATAGTTTCAAAACTTAAAGGGGTCATATGATGCTGCTAAAAAGAACATTATTTGGTGTAATGAAATGCGTTTATGCGATTTAAGGTTAAAAAAAAACACATTATTGTCCACATACTGTACATTATTGTTTCTCCTCTATGCCCCGCCTTTCTGAAACGCGTCGATTTTTACAAAGCTCAGCGGTCTGAAAAGCGAGGTGTGCTCTGATTGGCCAGCTATCCAGTGTGTTGTGATTGGCTGAATTCCTCAAGCGTGTGACGGAAATGTTACGCCCCTCACCATACTGTGATGCCTGCAGCAACCACATGTGAGGACCGCTTCGTCCACGGTGAAAGCCGATCCAGCGATCCACAGCGTGAAGTTGATATATTTCCTCAGCGACCAGCTCAGATCAGCTCCAGACATGACGAATAAGCGGATATCGTCCTCTTTTGGAAGACCAAACAAAGTAGTTTCGCTTTCACAATGAAGCACACAGCGCCTTCACGACATGGCGGCAACAACAATACTACAGCGAGAATAAAAGTTATGCCTTCTTTCTTTGCTTCAACATTTGGGCGGCGTTATGCAAATCCACAGCGTGAAGTTGATGTATTTCCTCAGCGACCAGCACGGAACAGCTCCAGACATGACGAATAAGTGGATATCGTCCTCTTTTGGAAGACCAAACAAAGTAGTTTCGCTTTCACAATGAAGCACACAGCGCCTTCACGACATGGCGGCAACAACAATACTACAGCGAGAATAAAAGTTACGCCTTCTTTCTTTGCGTGCACATTTGGGTGGCGTTATGCAAATCTTCCCACATAGTGAGGTAGATATGTGGGGGCGTGTTAGAACGAGACAGATTAGGTAGGTGTGGCTGACTCTTAACTTTTATAAAGAATATCTCTTTGGGTTTGAGACTTTAGTCTTTGCAACTTTACAGATCTTCTTTATGCACCAAGAGCTTGTAACACTCCAAAGAGAAAGGAAAAATTGAAATCGCATCATATGACCCCTTTACTAACTGTTGCCTCCTTGGAAGCAGTGTTTAATTAAACTAAATCCAGATCATTCACATTAAGCCGTGAACAACCCATTGACCCGTGGTCTGCTAATGGTTTGTTGTACTAGTAAAATATGTAAATTATTCATCTCTCATGAAAAAAAGTAACATGACAAGTATATTAGGATTCTTTATATTCAAAAAGATTATCGGTAACCCTGACAAATTCATTATTTTGTATGAAAAACAGTACATACAGCCTTGAAATGTTTTTTTCAATAACTGATCACGTATTAAAATATGATTATTTTAAAAATAAATATTGGAGTCCATATGTGGGAGTGTGTTTCCTACTTACACTTGTGCAAAATGTGCAAAAAATAAAAATATCCCCAGACACAAAATCTGTAAAACTACCTTAAGGGCAATTTGAAAGTGGCTTATAAAAAAAATAGATAATATTTAAAGCAGCTCAGGTAATATGAAAATAGTGTTTTTCACTCTAAAAAATAAGAAATGTTTACGTTTAGGGGTAAGATGAGAGCTGGTCCTTCATGGTTTGCTTAATTTTAAAATATGCTCTTTAAATGATTCATATTCAATCATTCTTTGTAGCACCTTAGAAAAGGGGTAGAGAAACGCTCTCTCAGTCTCTCACATTTCACTGAGGCCAGACAAACTGCTCTGAGCTCGGACGTTTAGATTCATAGTCAAGTAGGCAACAGGCCAAAGATGAAAAAGATGAACTAGGTTTCTAAAGCCTGAAGCTGCCAGCACACCTGTGCAAAAATAGTCGAGTCCTGACCTGAGGCTTTGCATGACTCAGAATATTTGAGCTTCAGTGGACAATAAAGTATATAGGGCATTTAGGATAGTTGTTTTTATACCATAAATATGAAATAGAATAAGTATTGAGGTTTAACCCTGTAAGGCCTGATGTATGAAATAATAGTCAGAAAGATATAATTGTTTTGAAATGGAACAGTTTACTGAAAATTAAGACCATATATATATATATATATATATAAAAGAAAAAATTGTTCAGAGGCCCAAACTGAAAAAAGAGCAATTTTGTTGCATATATTGTTATTTAACATGAAATTCTGATAGCCTGTAATGTAAATGGAGATCTTTATGGCTATAAATGAGTTGTCACTCTATACCTCCTAATAATGTCTTAAGATATTTATATGCTTAGTATTATGATATATCAAAGCTCTGTAGTTGTTATTTTAGGGGGAAACATTATAATGTAACGCAGTACACAGATAATTGAGATGTACAAATAAACATTACTCAAAAGCCTGATGTATCATATCTGACACATTTTAACATGACTTTTCAAAAAAAATAAAAAAAGGATAATCAAGTAAACCTAAATTGTCATCTTGAAAATGTATTCTTTTATAGGCCTACTTTATTAAATTTACTTGATAAAAATCAGTAAAGATTTCACAGCAAAAAGACAAACGTGCCATGACCTGAAGGTGGACAATTTTACGATTATACTAAAAGGCCTTTTACTTTCTAAAAAAAAAAAGAGCACAATTATAATTTATTTGGTGGTTTAGGGGACATGTGCATTATTATACTTTTTGTTCAAGGGAAACTAAACGACAACATTTTATTTAAAACTCTTTATTAAAGCAAAAAGAATGAAGCAACAGAATTCATTTCTCATGGATAGACTGAATTCAAATTCAGAAAGAGGCGGATAGACGTCACAGGTTGCCGAGAGTGGTGACGTCAGACATCACGCATTCACGGCTTGACGTCATCGCTGACCGCGCTAGTGATTGGAGGATTCTAGAGCGCAGCATTCAATGGAGGAACACATGGTTATTACCATATACCCAATAAAGTGAAAGAAGTGCATTTTAACATTTTGCATAATATATACCCCTTGTAACGCTGTTGTGTCGAAATGCTGTGATGTAGCTGATATATGCACCTTCTGTAAAAAAGAAAGTGAAGATATTTGTCATTTATTTTCCTCTTGTAATGTTTCATCACGTTTCTGGAAAGATTTGAGTTCCTCTTGTTTTTCTAAAGTTAATATGAACTGTAATTTACACATTAAGGAAGTTGTTTGCTTTTTTTGAAAACCAAAACTAATCTTTAGAATCTGCTGTTAACTTTCTTATCCTTCTGGCAAAATTCCATTTTAACAAACAAAGGTTTCTTAAGAAAATACATACTTTTATAGATTTCTTATGTGAAGTGGACCATTTAATTCAATCACTAAGAGTAATTAATAACAAAAAATGTATTTCTTTTTTGAAGCGATATGATGAGATCTTTCATGTATTGTGATTAATCCCTGTTTTTTTTTTTTATCCTCTTTTCTTTATTTGTTCTGTTCCTGCCTTTATGTTCATTAAAAAGCTGTTTAATGCAAAAAAAAGAATAATTCTAGAGCGCGTCTTTGTGTAGAAGGACCCCGTTTCCGCAGCACTACAGACCTCGGTTTATTGCGCTAATGCATCGCTGTATAACAGGTCATTTCTTAAGGTGTGCACAAACTGCAAAACTAAGTGAAAGGCAACAAATACATATATTTACCTTTTAATATAATTTCAACATCTGCTAATACTCATAATTCCCAATGCAAACTGGATTTATTGAGGCTTCTCGGCTTCTCCTTGGTTTACATGACAGATTCACGATGATTTCATCAGCCCATTCTTCTCTACCTGAATGCATGATAAATATAGCCCACGGTTCTTCTACTGACAGCGGACTCGAGCGTCGTCGTGATGTCAGTGGATTTTAGGTGCCCCCTCAGGATGCCTGAGTAGATGCGCTCGCCGCCAATGAGCGTCTCCAGTGTGTGAATGTCATTCATTCCTCTGGCTGCCTTGAGAACTTGCCATCACGGATCCTAATTTGGATGTAAAAAAGAGAAGAGAAGCACCTCTCCGGTTCGCCGCTGCCCCTCGATCGCGTGACATTCTGGAGCGTCTAAAACCGCGTTAACTGCGCGCGACTATGGAGTGCCGAGTGCTGTCGATTCAGAGTCACGTCGTGAGAGGATACGTGGGCAATAAATCTGCATCCTTTCCCTTACAGGTGAGCGGCGTTCCTCGGAGGCTCGCGGCACGATACACTCGTGATTATGATGTTATAGTTATATGCTGGTGGAGAAAGGAAAGGTCACATGGTCAGTATTCCCTTGCATGCTGTTCTTGTGCAGTTGGAGATATTTATGTAGTGAACTTCCCTCACCCCGAGTCTAGACCGTTTCATTCCCAGAACTTGGCCTCTTGATTAAAATATGTTCCTATTAATAGTTACTTGGCTAATTGTTTGCCACAGAAACTTAAAGCTCTAGCTAGGAGTGACACAGCCGTTAACCATCACCAGAAATGATTCGGATAGCATTGAATCTCGGTTTCTGAAAGATGATGTGTTCTGAGGGTCCAAACTGTTAACCCAGGCTCATTAGGTTTTGAATGGCTCCAGCTGTCATACCTTCTTCTGAGCGCTCGCGCTGGCTTACGTTTCCGAGACTGACGTCACAGCCGGGAGGCTCTTTTTTTATTAGACTTTATTATTATTATTATTATTATTATTTTTTTCAAAGGCTCTTCCAGTCGCGTCTAAAACCCACGCTCGTGCATCCTGCATTTGAATGTTTCATCTTTAAACTTTTGAGTGTTTCGGTGACAGAGAGTGCTATTTTAGATTAGATAGCCCTCATGTTTTGGAATTGTCTTTATGTTTGTTCTCATGCAAAGACAACAAATCTGTACATGTATTAATATAACTAATACTAATAGTAAGTGAAGCTAACCTTTTATTTCCCCTCAAAATATGTTCCTGTGAGTGTTTGACATAACCACATTCCAGTAGTCAGACTAAAGCTTGAACTTTTCTGGCTCATTTGCGTAATGCATCATCTTTTGAGCTCTTGAACTTGAAACCAGATATGCCCGTGTTATTAGTGTGGTCATTTAGGAAGCTATTGGTTTAAAAACATATATTAGACACCTAAACTTTATTAATCATAGTTTATTTATACAATGGATTGAACCTAGCAGGATAGAAAAGCTGTTGAAGTTACCCATAATAACCATATGAATGTTGAATATGAATGACCCCAAATACTACTAATAGTACTGCTGCAAAGAGTATGCGACATTACCCTTTATTTTCCCTTCAAATTCTTTTATTATTGTGATTATTATTTTTATTTTATGTAAAGCACTTTGAATTACCATTGTGTATGAAATGTGCTATATAAATAAACTTGCCTTGCCTTAATGTTTACCTTGACATAAGCAAACCTCAGTAGGCCAATATTATAAAAGTGTTAACTTCCATTATACTATGACTTATTTGTGTTATGCAGCACCTTTTGTGGTCTCTGGCTTAAAAGCAACTAATATGCATGTGTTATCATCATTTAGGAATTTAAAAGCGTATGCTTAGACTTTCAGAAATATGTGCTGGTCAAGCTCAGACACTTAAACATTATATAGCTTGATTATTAACACAATGGATGGAGCCTAGCAGAATAGAAACTGTGTTAAAGTTACCAGATGCTCAGTAAGGGACTGATAGTTGAGTTTGATGTTTAACCATCTGATAAAATCATATTGTGTAGGAATAGTACATATTCTTATTCTGATCACATGCCCTTGTGATTATTGCATTGAGTACTTTATGTATCTGTGTCACTCTCTGAAGGAACTTCTTTTCATGCTTGGAATGTGTGTGTGTGTGTGTGTGTTTGTCAGGTCTTGGGGTTTGAGGTAGACTCGATCAACTCTGTTCAGTTCTCCAACCACACAGGTAGGCTGACACAAACATTCTGCTGCTTTTTGGAGAACAGCTTGTCACAGTGATACAATGTCATTTGAAAGCATTTTAGATCAAAGTAATTGTGTGGTTCGCTTAGTTAAAGAGTCTCAAAATATTTCAAATGTTGTGTGGAAGCATATTTGTTACTATGATGTCGCAGATGCACTGATGAATAGAATGTGTTACTGTATGATGCCATAATTGGATCCAGATGGAATCATTTTTGAAAATGTGTTAAACAGCACATTAAGAGTTCAGGTTTTTCATTCGATTTTTTGTTAGATTAAGAAGTTATGTGTCATAATGACAATACAACATATGCCCAAACAGGCACTGACAGAACTGACCAACAAAAAAAAAATCACTACAGATTTTATAAATGTAAATTAATGTGTTCTTCAAGTTATTATTTTCGTTAAACCTGACAGGCTGCCTGGACTGATCCGGTTATGAACATGTGATTAAAAATATACTTGTTATAATGACTTTGATTAGTAATGCTTACTAGATAAACAAATTATGAACATTGGCTGAACTGAAACCGTTTCTGAACATTCCAGCCAGTCACAGTGTGCATAATATGCATATAAGGGTTTGAGGCATTAGGGAATTTTTATCCTGATGGTTTTTGATTTAAGATAACAAGTTTTGATCAGTTGTCGGATATCACTTGTGCCGAGTCCCCAAATGCGTTTTCATATTGATGCAGTAAATTTCATTTGCAGATGCACCGTAGTGCCCCTTGACCTCTTTCTGCAACAATGTCTTACTGTCACGAGGACAGAAACAGATGCTTCATTGAAGTGCTTAATGCATATTGCATTCACATGTTGTAACAGTTCATTATGATCTGTGTGTGAAAAGTGTAGTTAGTGAGCTTCCAAACAGACTAAGCACTGATCGCTGTACTTCAAGAGAGTAGAAGTATTGTGATATTTTGTCTCCCCTTTGGATAGTGCACTTCAAATCTGGTCCTTTAAAACATATCCTGCTATGTTTTGATTGAGATCTTTCTTTTATGTTTTGATTGAGATCAGGGAACTTTTTGCATGCCCTGTGACCGGCCTCCCTCTCTGCTTGGATGCTTTCTTCTCCTCTGGGCTGCAACGTTGTCTTTAGCCACTTGAGTTGGGTTTTTCAGAAGCATTTAAGCCTATAGACAGAGGGACACAGACTCATGTGCTGCTGGCTTACTAAGTATTTCCAAACCAGCAGCTAACCGAGTACCAGGATGTATATATATCTAATGTTAAAGAAAAAGAAACTAGTTCAGCATTTGAGTCGTCTTAGGCCAGCTGCAAAATTATGATTCAATTTATTAATCGAAAATGTTTAATTTATCCTTTTATAAAATTTGATTGATCGTTTATGGAAGGAATGCAGTATATTTGCACCATATGGGTCATTTGATGTTGGCAGTTTGATCAATATTGGCCAATATTAGCTATTTCCCTGCTCTACTATTATGAGCTCTTTTTTCTCATTCAAATATGATACTTTTTTTATAGCACCTTTTGAAAGGAATATTTGTCCATCTTCCACTGCTCACTTTGATTACTCCACTAAAAAGTAAAATAGTTTTTTAGTGAGCAATGGAAGCTTTTTTTATATATAAAAAAGGAGATATTATGATATTATAGATTCACTACATCAGCCATTTATTGGTTATTGACCTTAACAAAAACACAGTTCAAAAGTTTGCAATCTGTAAGATGTTTGCTTTGTTTTTGAAAGATGTCTCCTATGCTTAACAAGGCTGCATTTATTCAATCAAAAACAGTTAAAAAAAAACAGTAATATTGTGAAATGTTACAATTTAAAAGTACTGTTTTCCATTTTAATGTATTTAAAAATGTAATTCATTCCTGTTATGGCAAATTAATTAATTTACTTAATTTTCAGCAGCCATTACTCTTCTATGTCACATGGTCATTGAGAAATCATTCTAATATGCTGATTTAGGGCTCAAGAAACATTTCTTAATGTTTGTGAAGAGAAGACCATAATTTAAAAAAATGAACTTTTTGCATCCTTGCTGAAAAAAAACAATCAATTAAATAAAAAACGTACTGACCCCAAACTTTTTAACAGTAGTGTAATTAGTGGTGTATCATCATTATCAGTGCATCCTTACGTTTTTGAATTCTGTTAGTTTACTCGTTACTTTATAGAGGTGACAATGCAGCGTTCATTGGCCATGTCTCGTTAATGTACAAACATTTAACTGGGTTAAATGTTTAGAATTAAGAATTAACATTTAGAATTAAGTTCTTACTCAAGACACACCATGTGTTAATGATGATAAGTAATAGTAATTATTCAGTTACATTTTTTGGTAATCAGCATCTAACAGTACTTTCTGCCTGTTGATGTGACAGCAAGGAGATCTCCAAACTGGACCTTCGCTCTAGCACTTTATAGTTCGACCTTGGATATATTTTTACAGGTTATGACGTCCAGAACTTCATCTCAGTTCAGAATATCAATGGGCACTGCAAAGCCTTATGGGTAGAAACCGCATGCACCTCATGCGGCATCTTCTCAATGCTTTCCCTGATCGTGATTTGGTGTGAAATAGAGTATCTGCATAATACGTGTGGGTGAAGTGACTGGGATTAGAGGTTTTGTGGTTCCAGCTGAGAGGCTTTGCAGAGTTGCGGCAGCAGAAAATGATGACGACAGACACCCGTCTTATCAAAGATTCCCCTTTGCAGTCATCTTCTCCCCATAACACTTACACACACACACACACATCAAGGCTACAATGATGCGTCTTTTTCATCCAGCCCCTTAGGCTTTCCTCTGTCCTGTTTCTTAGCAACTAGAAACATACCATGTGACCAGCTCGGTGACTCACCTGAATTGTGACATCACAGCTCCCGCGGCAACAGTAATGGTGTCTGATGAAGTGGTGGCGCTTCTGTCCGTTCTGTGGTGCGGAAAGTGTCATGTGACCAAACGAGATCTTCATGCTCGTAGCATCTCGAACGTCAGCGGACGCTCTGCATCACCGCTGGATTTTTAATCTGATTTCTGTGTATTTGATCTGTGATCTGTCTTCATTCAGGGTACTCTCACTGGAAGGGACAGGTCTTGACTGCAGATGAGCTTCATGTCCTGTATGAAGGGATCAAGCTCAACAACGTCAACCACTACGACTATGTACTTACAGGTCAGTTCTTTGACTGCCATTCATGCCAATGCATCTCTATTTGACACACGATTACTATGGATTATTTGCATGCTTAGTAATTTATTGAGGGGAGGGATGAAAAATATGGAATGATGTAATTCTGTGATGGCATGAAACAATGTACGCGGGCCGTATGTGGGACCCTAGAGGCCCCGGGACAGCCCGGCACCATACCTAAAGGTCATAATATCATAGAGACCTGTGTCTGTGTAGATATCTTCAGCTACAGGCAATTTTGGTTCATCTGTGGACTTCTAGAAAATAAACTAGTGAGAGTGGGAGAAAGTGTTTGAACAGTTTACATTTCAGTTGATTTAATTTCATTGCTGATATTTTACATATACCAAATATACACATTTTGCATAATACTTGTACAATATTTTCACATTTTTACAATTTTTTTTCATAAAATTTTTTTGTATGGTTTTTGTCCATTATTTCACACGTTTTGCATAATTTTACAAAATTACAACTTGATTTTAAGAGATGTTATAAAAAGTTTTATTTACCTTTTTTAATTTTTTTTCATACATCATGTCTCATATTTCATCTCAAGCATTGTAACCAGGTACACACCGAATTTTGATATATCTTTATTAGTGGCAAAATTGTTGGTTGTGGAAGACACCAGCTATACAAAGTTTTAAAAAAATATATTTTAAATACACTACCATTCAAAAGTTTGGGTTTTTTGAAAGAAATCTCTTATACTCATCAAGGCTACATTTATTTGATCAAAAATACTGTTAAACTGTAATATTGTGAAATATTATTACAATTTAAATAACTGTTTTATTTTAAGATATTATAAAATGTAGTTAAATCCTGTAATGGAAAAGCTGATTTTCAAGCTGATTGTCACATGATCCTTCAGAAATCATTCTAATATGCTGATTTGCTGTTCAAGAAACTTTTATTATTATTATTATTATTATTATTATCAGTGTTGAAACAGTTGTGCTGCTTAATATTTTTGTGGAAACTTAATGTATTTTATAATAGATTTTCATAGCTTAGACCGTAGAGGACACAGGGTCATAGAGTCGCAGGTCTCGCACCAGCACCGGAGAAATATTGTGCTCTATTGAGTGTGTTAGCGAGCGAGAAGTCTCTGGTGCATGGGCTCTCCTTTACCATCACCTTGAGAAGAGAAGGAAGAGAGGAAAGCACAGAATGGCTAAAGAGGAAAGGAGAACATAGGAATAGAGAGCCATGTGAGACTTTTTCACACGCTTTTAAACAGTAAAAATATGTTTAGCTCCATCTAAACATAAATAAGATATAAAATGCATATGTATCGGGATTATTTTATTTAGCTTAAATGTAAATAATTTTAGTTGTTTTGTGGCTTATTGTGTGTGCACTACCGTTCAAAATATTTGGATCAGATTTATTTTTAATTGAAAGAAATGAATGCTTTTATTCAGCAAAGATGCATTAAATTGAACAAAATTGATAGTTTATGTTATAGAAGATTTCTATTCTAAATAAATGCTGTCCTTTTGAACTTTATATTCATCAGCAAATCTTAAAAAAACAATATATCACAGTTTCCACAAAAATATGAAGCAGCACAACTGTTTTCAACTGATGATGATAAGAAATGTTTCTTGAGCAGCAATAGAATGATTTCTGAAGGATCATGTGACACTGAAGACTGGAGTAATGATGCTGAAAATCCAGCTTTGCATCACTGTAATAAATGACATATTAAGATATATTTAAATGGAAAAAAGTCATATCAATAAGTGTAATAACATTTCACAGTATTCCTGATTTTACTGTATTTTTGTTCAAATAAATACAGCCTTTGTGAACATAAGATACTTCTTTCAAAAACATTAAGTTGTACCGACCCCAAACTTTTCAACTGTAGTGTATTTACTTTTAACTTCATAACCAGACCATTTCAAAATCTCAAGAAAAAGGGGTTCTCTTGTACTGACGGTTTAATAACATGAGTTGATTTTGGTGGTTGTCAGCATTTCAGAGCACTCATTCTGTATCCCACCTGTATATTGACTATCTATCCTAATGCCTAGGCTCTATTTCTAGTGCACTATTTCTAATCCCAGCTGTGATGTGGTAATGTGAAAATTGTAACTTCTGTTGGACCCTTCTGCATGCCTCTCTTGCTAGTGGCTTGTATTGTCGCAGTGCGATTTAGTGTGTGACACATGAAAAGCTCTGAAGGTCAGATGAGTCACATGTAGGATTTATTTACCTGACAGGAGAGACCGAGCCGCCACATGACCCATACCTGCAGACTGGCCCTGGAAATTTTAGAGTGGTCCCAACTCAACTTATTGTCACTTCCTTTGATATCGTGCATGCTTTGATGTGTTTATTGGGTTCCAAGTCTGTTCATTTAATACACACATAACAAAGAGTATATTGTGGTGTTCTGATTCTTTTCAGACTTCTGAAATAAAATAATTTCTTCAAGTATTTATGGCAAAGACGGCATAATTCTGACATGTTTTCACCCACAAATTCCCTGTATTGTAGTAATAACCACTAGGGTTGGGCGATGTCTACAAAATTGGCATCGGACGAAGTCTACAGTGAAAATCGCGATGAACGATGACATCGGTGGGGGCAGAGGGGTGTGGGGGTGGAGTTAGGGGGTGTGCCCGAAGCGTGAATCCTTATAAGGGAAAACAGGATTCCTAACACCGTGTCTACACCGGACGCGAGTGGCGCGGCGCGACAAAATACTATAGAACCACTGATCTATAATCGAGATTTATTATATATATATAGATCAGTCTAGAACTTTAGCTGTCACGTCTGGTGTAGACACGGTGTAACAGTTGCCTGTTACATTACAGTACATAAAATTTCACTTCCCACATAAACAGAGTAAGGAGAGATGACCGGTCTATCAGCCATCGGCGATGGACGATGGCATTGTCTATCGGCCCAACCCTAATAACCACAGGTGGCCTGTATCATTAAAAAATTGTATCCACCTTACTGGTTTTAAAATTCTCAGGCTCAAAGAATGAGAATGACCCAAGACTGATCCTCGTGCTTGTGCTGAGTGGTCAGTTTTTGTACTCCAGGCAGAAGGAACATTTTGATCTGGGACGAATGGAGTCAAAGATCAAGAGTAAGATGCTGGTAAGGAAAGCAAAGTATTGATCAAAGCTCTTCTCTCTCTATTACTGCAGGTTACACTAGAGATACATCGTTTCTGGAGATGGTGGTTGACATTGTTCAAGAGCTGAAGAGGGCCAATCCTAACCTTGTATATGGTGAGTGTTTTTCAGTCTCTTTCGTCCTAGGTTAACAAAAGCTGTATAGATTTTATACATTATAAATTGTTTTTACAAGTGTGTTTATATAATAATGCCATCAAAATATTGGGGTCAGTAGGATTGTTTTAAAGCAATTTAATACTTTTATTCAGCCAGGATGCATTGCATTGCTCAAAAGTGACAGTAAAGACATTTATAATGTCTATTTCAAATAAATGCTGTTCTTTTGAACTTTATTGTTGATCAAATAATCAAAATGTATCAGTTTCCACTAAAATATTTAGCAGCACAACTGTTTTCAACGTTGATGATAACGTTTTTCTTGAGTTATTATCAATTTCTTGAGCATCAAATCAGCATATTAGAATGCTTTCTGAAGGATCATGTGACACTGAAGACTGGAGTAATGATGCTGAAAATTCAGCTTTGCATCACAGGAATATATTACGTTTTATGTAATATTTAAAATTGTAATATTTCTTGTTTTGTGATCAAATAAATGCAGCATTGGTGAGCATAAGAGACTTCCTTTAAAAACATTTACTCTTTGCGACCCCAGACTTTTGAACGCTAGTGTACATTAACCTTGCACATTAAAGTATAACTTGTTTTACTCTGTTTTTCTCAGTTTGTGACCCTGTCTTAGGTGACCATGGTTCAATGGTAAGTTAACTTGTGTTCTTATTCCTCTCATTCAGTTTTTTTGTCTTCTGACCCATTCTGTACATTATATAGGAAATAGAATTCGGAAAAATGGTGACATTTATTTTTCATAGTACTCTTTGACTTTTGCAGTATGTTCCTCAGAATCTCCATCCTGTGTACAAGAATAAAGTGGTGCCTGTGGCCGATATCATCACACCCAACCAGTTTGAGGCTGAGTGAGTAGAATACCTCCTCTCAACAGCTTTGTGTGTGTTATTGGCTGTGATTGGCTGTTTCTGTGCTGCAAATGTCAAACCTCTGTCTAGCCCCTCACCTGCTTCAGTATGACAGAAGAGTGATATTGTAGTTCCCTCTAGTGGTCAGCTGTGGATTTACCCATACATCTTCAGTGCCTCACAGCTGTTCACATCACACTGATGTGCAATCAACTCTTCTAACTCCATGTTCTTCATTCCAGGTTGTTGACAGGGAAGAATATCAGCACAGAGAAAGATGCTGTTGAGGTGAATTTAAATACATCATGCCCCATAATAGCCTATAAAAAATGGGAGGCAGAAATAAATGTCCGAATATAAATTAGATGCACTAGCAACAAATGATACACACACCAAATTTCCAAATTTGATTGTTATTTTTTATTAGTAGTAGTAGTAGTAAAACAATTCATGTTTTTATTACTATTATCTTATTATATATATTTTTTTATTACTTTATTATTATTATTATTGTATTATATTATTAAATTAGTAATAATACAAATAATTTTCTAAAATATTTTAATTAAAAATAATAATAATTGTTATTATTATTAATAATACATGTTATCAATGAGAGCAATAAAAATATTTATAGTTATAATATATTATTATCAGTAATAAAAATAATGTTTTTAGTAGTATTATCTTATATATTGTTATTATATATATATATATATATATATATATATATATTACTTTATTAGATATTATTTATAACTATATAATAATAATTATTATTATTATCATTATCTAATATTAAATTAATGATAATACAAATAATTGTAAAATGTTCTTAATTAAAATAATAATTATTATTATTAATAATAAATGTTATTATCAATGAGAGCAATAAAAATAAACATTTATTGTTGTTGTTATAATGTAATAATTATTGTAATTGTCAATAATGTTTTCAAATTATTCTTTTATTTTTACCTTATCTAATATATTCTTATTATTATTACTGTTATGCAAATAATAATAATGATTATAATTGTTGTTATAGTTATTATTGATAATAATAAGAAATATAAATAAGAAAAGAACAATAATAAAAATAATATTTTAAAGTTGCTGTTATCATAATATTATCTAATAATATACTAAAATATATAATTAATAATAATAATAGTAGTAGTAGTAGTCATTTAAAATCATTATCCTTATTATTATCATCTTATCTACTAATATATTATTATTATTACTGTAATGTAAATCATTATAATTTTTTATAATGATTTTTATATCATTATTTTTGTGAACCCTTTGGAGACAGTTGTCTGTATTTTGTTGGAACTTTTGAAAATTGAAACAAAGCACTGCTGTTCACGTGTTACTGGCCCCCGATCGAGGTCTCTGACTGTGTGTATGTGTGTATGTGTGTATGTGTGTATGTGTGTATGTGTGTATGTGTGTATGTGTGTGTGTGTGTGTGTGTGTGTGTGTGTGTGTCTGTGTGTGTGTGTTCAGGTGATGGACCTGCTGCATAAGATGGGTCCAGACACTGTGGTCATCACCAGCTCTGATCTGCCCCCTCGTCTCGGAGACAGATTCCTGGTGTCTTTTGGCAGTCAGCGCATTTGTAAGTGTGTGTGCTTCCTGTGCAGCTCAAAATTGCTTTGTCATGAATTTAAAAACATGTCGGACTGCTGAGCAGTGAAAGATAATAGCACTGTGTGCAGATTTTACCAATGACAAAATTCGCAATTATGAGAGCTTATTGGAATGCATATGAATTCAGATATTTTTATATTTATTTTTTAGATATTTATTTGAACAGCCTACATGGGATTGTGTAGCCTAGTGGTTAAAGATCAGGGCTGGTTCATGTATGATAAGTTCTTGTGAAGAATGCAGAATAAAGTAGCCATGTTTCTGCAGTGATGCCGGACGGTACAAGGACGACCCAGCGGATCCGAATAGAGGTGCCGAAGGTGGACGCGGTGTTTGTGGGGACCGGTGATCTATTTGCTGCTATGCTGTTGGCCTGGACTCACCATTACCCAACAGACCTCAAAGTACAGCACATTAAAACAATATGTCATAAATGCATCACAGTGATCATGCAGCATAGTAAAGAAAATGCTGATCAAATCTCTTTCTCACTGTTATTCTGTTCTTCGCAGACGGCATGTGAGAAGACTTTCTCCGTCATGCACCATGTCATTCAGAGGACTATATCTTATGCCCATGGTAAAACAACAGCGAAAAGTTGTTTATTTGATATGTATATGCATGGTGTAGGGTTGAACATTTTCAGCATCAGGCGATACCAACAACAAAAACTAATATATTACTGAACACACTCTTGTATTTAAAAGGTTAAACAATATAGCATTAACAAATTAAAGCCGTGACATGAGCCTTCAAGTATTTTTAATGTAAGTAAACATTTTTTTATTTTTTAAGTAATTAAGTCAATAATAAAACAAAGAACAAAAATACAAATAAATAAGCAGTGTGTGACGTTTTTCAGGTATTTTGCAACAGTATGAAGTAATGAAATCCATTAAATATTTAAAAATGAGGGGAAAAACACTTAAAGTACTTACAACTTTTTTGTAATTTAATATTTCAATATAGAATTTTATATTCAATATTTTTTAACTCTTAAAATGATAAAATCTTAATCAAAACATAGGATATTTACTTATGCATTTGTTTGGTTAACAGTTATGCCATTGAAAAGTCTAAGCATGTATTTCATGCATCACTATAATCTTTTTATGTACTGTATATACTATACCGTTTGGGGTCTGTAGGATTTTGTGTAAAGAAATTAATACTTTTATTAAGCAAGAACACATTAAATTGATCAAAAGTGACAGTAAAGACATTTATAATGTTACAAAATATTTCCATTTCAAATAATTACTGTTCTTTTGAACTTTATAGTCATCAAGGAATCTTGAAAATATGTTTCCAGAAAGATATTAAGCTGCACAACTGTTTTCAACTGATGATGATAATAAGAAATGTTTCTTGAGCAGCAAATCAGCATATTAGAATGATTTCTGAAGGATCATGTGACACTGAAGACTGGAGTAATGATGCTGAAAATTCAGCTTTACGTTACAGGAATAAATTACATTTTTAAAAATATTAAAAAAGAAAACAGTTATTTTCAATTGTAATATTTCCCAATATTAGCTAGTTTTTACTGTATTTGTGATCAAATAAATGTAGTCTTGGTGAGCATGAAAGACTTCTTTCAAAGACATCAAAAAACATCAAAAACAAGATCTTACCAACCCCAAACTTTAAGCAGTAGTGTATATAAATGAATGAGTGACAATAAGCTTGTTTCATTGAAATGTTTTCCTCTCTGTCTCTGTCTCTCTCTGTCTCTGTCTCTCTGTGTCTGTCTCTCTCTCTGTCTGTCTCTGTCTGTGTTTCTCTCTCTGTCTGTCTCAAGCATTTATAAATGCGGAAGTTTGAGCATTTCACTTCATGTTTGTTTGTCAGTGTAACAAACATTATCATGTCATTTGTTTTGAACTGATTGTATTTGCATTGATAATCTACTTGTTTGTACAAGCAGAACTTTAAAAGTAGTTTTAACTTTTTATTTGATAGTATAGTATTTTCATATCTTAAAAGGAAAAGACTTGTATGAAGTCTAAAGTTCTGGGGGAACTTCTTCAAATGCCTTGATTAACAGTAGCTGTGTATGTGTGCTAGTCTGGGGATCTGCGCCTGCTTCTCTCTCACTGTGTCAGAGAACGTGGTGCCTCTTGGTTACAATGCTGTGAAAGATAATAAAAGGCAGATGAGTTATATATTTCATCAGACTTGTTCTCCTTTGTTCATTTCATAAGGAGATTGATTCTGGCAACATCTTCCTTTGTGTCGTATGTCTGTTTATATCTCTGTTTGATCCATTCTCCATGACACTCTTTGACTTCTGTTTTACGCCTAACTGATGCTCTTCCAAAACTAGTCACATTTCCTTTATCCATATTTTCATCCTCTAATCATTTCTGAGTTGCATTCGTGTTTTAAACGCTCAAAATTCCTTCTTACTGAATCTCACGAAAACATATCCATGTCACATTTAACTCCAAAGTCAATAGAAAAAAAGAGGGGGAACAAAAAAAGACAGAAATAGAAGGAAAAAAAACATTATAACATATTTTAGGACCATTATAATTTTTGGGGATTTGTATCATTGTTTTTGGTGCCAATTTTGCACATTTTATTGTAATACAATAATTGTTTACATTTAAATCGGCATGAATTGGTTCGACAAAAAAAAAAAAAACCATGATATATTAGAATTTTTTTTGCATTACTGAAATGATATATTTAATTGTCATGTAAATAGTTTTAGAATAAAACAAATTATGATTGTAAAAAAAAAAGCTAAATTTAGACGGCATTTCAGGCCTACAAGTGCTCTGAAAATCCTGTTGTGCTTCACATTAGTTGAGACTTTCATAGCTCTGACTCTTGAAGTGAGTGTAAGTTATTTTTCAAATAAAATAATGATTGTAAAAAATCTGCAATTTTTTTTTTTAAGAATATTCAAATTTCTTGTTTATTTCTTTTTATTTTGGGGTGAAATATGACCAAGATATGTTCTTTAATGAGATTCATCAATCTTCATCTACTTAAGCTTCTAGCTTTTCATCTTGTTTTCCTTAGCAAAAAAAATAAAAGATGGCCATGTGCAGGACTAATCAGGGGTCAGCATTGCTCTGAGGGGCATGTGCTTCAGCGTTTCATTAGTTACTGAGCTGTAATCTAACTACTTATGTGTACTTGTACATTGTGTATATGTACGTGTGAATGACAAATGGGTGGTTCTACTGTGAGTGTGCGAGTATTTGTGTTCTCTGAAGGAATATGAGGGTGTGAAGGGTTAAACGGGGGAGGGAAGTAAAATAAGAAAAGCCAAGTCTATCTGTCAGTAAAGACAGTGAGGTGGTATACAGATGATCATGACATCAGTGATGACATCCCTTAATGAACTGTACTGGTACCATTTGTTAATGGCACTTGCTCAAGTGCAACTAAACAGGTTTATTTTAGCACAAAATGTCCACTTCTGCATGAAGATGCCTTGGTTAACCTTATCGTCTGACTGCAGCAAAATGTTCATGTCAACTTTATTTAAAGCAAAAGTATGCAAGTTTTTACCTTGAAATAT
>NW_015505518.1:1224182-1226675 GCF_001515645.1 Sinocyclocheilus grahami | reverse complement strand
TTTATGCAAAATATAATTGTGTTTTTATCATTTAATTTGAAAGTTTAGTATGGCTTTGACTTTTCTTTGTGAGATTTACCCAGAAAGCTTTGCTCACTGTGGTTCTTGATAAGATACCTGAACATTGAAAAGATATGTTGTAGCCAACCTCAAAAATGAACAAGTTATTAAATGTGAGCCTGGAGCACAAAAGCAGTCTTAAGTCGCTGGGGTATATTTGTAGCAATAGCCAAAAATACATTGTATGGGTCAAAATTATTGATTTTTCTTTTATGCCAAAAATCATTAGGATATTAATTAAAGATCATGTTCCATGAAGATATTTAGTAAATTTCCTACTGTAAATATATTAAAACTTAATTTTTGATTAGTAATATGCATTGCTAAGAACTTCATTTGGACAACTTTAAAGGCGATTTTCTCAATATTTAGATTTTTTTTGCACCCTCAGATTCCAGATTTTCAAATAGTTGTATCTCGGCCAAATATCGTCCTATCCTAACAAACCATATACATCAATGGAAAGCTTATTTTTTCAGAAATTGACCATTGGTTTTGTGGTCCAGGGTCACAAATGTGTATTACAGACCCAAAGCACTAATTTGTATGGAAAGTCCTACTTGTGTCTAAAATGTGTATTTTATTATATATTTTTTGAGATTTCATTGAAGAGATGCACTGCTGTATTTTGTGACTTGTTGATGTTTTTGGTGAGATAATACTGTAATGATTTTTGGCCTTGCTCACGTGTATGATTTAATTCTCGTTCCATTGATTTCATTTTACATTGAGCATTTATAAATGCGGAAGTTTGAGCATTTCACTTCATGTTTGTTTGTCAGTGTAACAAACATTATCATGTCATTTGTTTTGAACTGATTGTATTTGCATTGATAATCTACTTGTTTGTACAAGCAGAAGAGACTTTAAAAGTAGTTTTAACTTTTTATTTGATAGTATAGTATTTTCATATCTTAAAAGGAAAAGACTTGTATGAAGTCTAAAGTTCTGGGGGAACTTCTTCAAATGCCTTGATTAACAGTAGCTGTGTATGTGTGCTAGTCTGGGGATCTGCGCCTGCTTCTCTCTCACTGTGTCAGAGAACGTGGTGCCTCTTGGTTACAATGCTGTGAAAGATAATAAAAGGCAGATGAGTTATATATTTCATCAGACTTGTTCTCCTTTGTTCATTTCATAAGGAGATTGATTCTGGCAACATCTTCCTTTGTGTCGTATGTCTGTTTATATCTCTGTTTGATCCATTCTCCATGACACTCTTTGACTTCTGTTTTACGCCTAACTGATGCTCTTCCAAAACTAGTCACATTTCCTTTATCCATCTTTTCATCCTCTAATCATTTCTGAGTTGCATTCGTGTTTTAAACGCTCAAAATTCCTTCTTACTGAATCTCACGAAAACATATCCATGTCACATTTAACTCCAAAGTCAATAGAAAAAAAGAGGGGGAACAAAAAAGACAGAAATAGAAGGAAAAAAAACATAACATATTTTAGGACCATTATAGTTTTTGGGGATTTGTATCATTGTTTTTGGTGCCAATTTTGCACATTTTATTGTAATACAATAATTGTTTACATTTAAATTAGCATGAATTGGTTCGACAAAAAAAAAAAAAAATGATATATTTAATTGTCATGTAAATAGTTTTAGAATAAAAAAAATTATGATTGTAAAAAAAAAAGCTACATTTAGACGGCATTTCAGGCCTACAAGTGCTCTGAAAATCCTGTTGTGCTTCACATTAGTTGAGACTTTCATAGCTCTGACTCTTGAAGTGAGTGTAAGTTATTTTTCAAATAAAATAATGATTGTAAAAAATCTGCAAATTTTTTTTTTTTAAGAATATTCAAATTTCTTGTTTATTTCTTTTTATTTTGGGGTGAAATATGACCAAGATATGTTCTTTAATGAGATTCATCAATCTTCATCTACTTAAGCTTCTAGCTTTTCATCTTGTTTTCCTTAGCAAAAAAAATAAAAGATGGCCATGTGCAGGACTAATCAGGGGTCAGCATTGCTCTGAGGGGCATGTGCTTCAGCGTTTCATTAGTTACTGAGCTGTAATCTAACTACTTATGTGTACTTGTACATTGTGTATATGTACGTGTGAATGACAAATGGGTGGTTCTACTGTGAGTGTGCGAGTATTTGTGTTCTCTGAAGGAATATGAGGGTGTGAAGGGTTAAACGGGGGAGGGAAGTAAAATAAGAAAAGCCAAGTCTATCTGTCAGTAAAGACAGTGAGGTGGTATACAGATGATCATGACATCAGTGATGACATCCCTTAATGAACTGTACTGGTACCATTTGTTAATGGCACTTGCTCAAGTGCAACTAAACAGGTTTATTTTAGCGCAAAATGTCCACTTCTGCATGAAGATGCCTTGGTTAACCTTATCGTCTGACTGCAGCAAAATTTTCATGTTAACTTTATTTAAAGCAAAAGTATGCAAGTTTTTACCTTGAAATAT
>NW_015505518.1:1222076-1223154 GCF_001515645.1 Sinocyclocheilus grahami | reverse complement strand
CAACATTTGGAGGCATCATTCTACTTCTCTGTAAATATGTCTGTCTCTCTTAACAGTTCTAATAGTGACATGTCAGTGCTTCATGATTCATTTTGATTCCCTCTCTGTTGACATGGTTGGTATCAGAAATTATATTTGTTTGTTTTTTTGTGTTCTCTCTTTGATTTTCCGTTCTGAATGGGGTCAGAAAAACAATAAAAATAAATGTTTGGTAAAGTTTTTTGTGCTTTGTTTTCATATTCTGAATATTTTATATTATATATAACAATAAAGATTGTAGTGTACAAATCCACATTTATAATGTATGTATGTTATAATGCAATAAAGAAGAACAAAGTATTATATTAAATTCTGTATGTGTGTTTCTTTGGGTAGGGAGAGGGGGTTTTAAAGGGGTCCTATTATGCACTTTTACAAAGTCTTGATTTTGTTTTGGGGGTGTACTAGAACAGGCTCTCATACTAGGTACTAGGAAAAACACATTATTTTTCACATATTTTACATTATTACAGCACCTCTCTCCCCAGTCCAGCATGAACGGCTCGAATAGTTCCTGTATCAAATGAAAGCCCGCCTTCTGAAATACGAAATGTGCTGTGATTGGTTAGCTGGGTCAGTGTGTGTTGTGATTGGCAGCACTCTGCGCCTGGTCGGGAAATGTCATGCCCCCTACCATAGCCGCCTGCGAGCTTCAGCGTAAATATTGCGTTAATATCAAATCAATTTGAGCGTGATTTAAACCCGGATGATTGTAACCACTCTAAGTTCGTCTGCCTTGAGAAAGCTAGCGTGTCTCCAACATAATGATAACACCCGTTGCCGTCTCTAGTGCAGCTCAACCAGCTCTCGTCCCATTCGTCGATATCTGTGATATCACAAATCCCGGAAAATATGCGTTGTAGTCCAAACGAGTCGTTCGTTGTAGTTTTTGAAAAGTGATTTCTGTGAAATAAAAGATCTCCTTTTGAAGTGGACTTTGAGCGTTGCAACTTCGCAGATCTTTTTTATGCTCAAACAGCAACATTACAGACTCACTTTTAAAGTTGAAAAAGTGAAAAAGCATAATAGGACCCCTTTA